>NC_073377.1:149306135-149608635 GCF_028641065.1 Leucoraja erinaceus
GTTTCGAGTAGAGACCCTTCTTCAGACAATCACAAGTGCTCAGCAGTAAGTAGTGGACTCAGCATTCTCCATCAAGGGCACAGCACTCCCCCATTGGAAATACCTATGTGAGCCGCTGACTTAAGACAGTAGCGTCTATCATCAAGGATCCCCACCATCTGGGTAAAGTCCTTTACTCACTGCTACCATCACACAAAAGGTACATCATAAGGTCATAAGAAGTATGAGTAGAATTAGGCCATTTGGCCCATCAAGTCTACTCCGCCATTCAATCATGGCTGAACTATCTCTCCTTGCTAACCCCATTCTCCTGCCTTCCCCCCATAACCTCTGACACCCGTATTAATTAAGAATCTATCTGTCTCTGCCTTAAAAATATCCATTGACCGGCCTCCACAGCCTTCTGTGGCAAAGAATTCCACAGACTCAACACCTTCTGAAATTTCTCCTCATCTCCTTCCTGAAAGAAGGGAACTACCTGACCTGACAACCTGAACTGACCTGCACTATCCTAATCCTGTCACCGTAACAGAACACTGCAAACCACCTTTTACATTAGCTCGGGTTTAATTTCAAATTGTGTTTTGCATAAATGAATTGTTTTGTGCACAATCCTATGCCTTTGTAAAATTTACGAGTAATTAATAAATAGACGGCGCAGTGGTGCATTGGCAGAGTTGTCACCTTACAGCTCCAGGCCTAGATTCGATCCTGACTATGGGTACTGTCTGTGCGGAGTTTATACATTCTCCCTGTGACCGCGTGAGTTTTCTCTGAGTGCTCCAGTTTCCACCCAAGCCCCAAAGATGTGTAGGTTTGCTGGTTAATTGGCTTCTGTAAATTGCTCCTAGTGTGTAGGATAGAACTAGTGTGCGGGCGATTGTGTATTCGATGGGCCAAAGGCCATGTTTCCATGCTGTATCTCTAAACTAAATTGTAGGTATGTTACAAAACTTACCTTCAGCTGCGCTGCAGTTCTGCTGCTGCCTGTGTGCGTGACTTTGGCGCCTTTGAGAGGGGGGCGGGTTTAAAACGCGATTTTCTCCAGGCTGTTGAAATCGAGGTTGTTCAGCCTGCCTAGTTGCTGATGAAAAATCGCTGCGAGGTTCGTTCGCTGCAGCTATTTTTAAACTAAGTTGGGTTATTTAATTGTTATAGTAGTTTAAAAATCACCCTCTAGAGCCACGAACCCCGACAACGGGACGGATCTCATGTAGGGAACAAGGCAAGGTAGGTTGTTTATTTTTACATTAAAAAGGGCTTCTTAAGATCCCTTTATACAATATTATATGTTGCGAGTAGCTGACTTGGTGGTCCATTCAAACCCGCAGTATCTTTCTTGCCATATGGGCTTCAAATCCACTGCAATGGCAACGTTCCAAACCAGCGCGTTCCACAGAATCCCACTCGCAAGCTGATTTAAATGGCCATTAATTTACAGCAATTGAACACTAAATTCCTTCCATGTGACCTATAAATGAATGTCAATGAGATTTAAAAATCATGTTTTATTGTGAATTCTTGTGTGAATGTTCTTTGGACACTTAGGCTATTTAAAAATGTTAATCTTTACTTAGGAAATGGATAGATGTTTAGATCTAGTAATTGAATTTTGGAATTAGCTACAATTGGGTAACTAACTAATTATTTGCTTTAATTTCAGGTCATCCAAGTAAGATTATTTAATATTTGTTGCAGAATGCTTCAATCTATAATAACTGAAAATTTCTTTCAGTTCTCTTAATTTTTAATAAAGTTATGGGCTTTTGACTGTCCTTGATCACAGCTTTTGAGTTAAGTCAATGGAAAATCAATACAAGATGCTAATTTCCGAGTATGAAAATGGCCATAACCTTTTTAATACTGAAGATATAAAAGTGAATTAGGTGTCAAATTAAACTTCTCTTTATGCTTTATCTGATGGGATAAATTGCAGACTTAATTTTTAAAATCACAAAATTTTGTAACATTGCTATAAATTGTCCCTGAGTGAAAAATTGAACTAGTGTATGGGTGATTGCTGGTCGGCGCGGACTCAGCCGGCCAAAGGGCCTGTTTCCATACTGCATCTCTAAACTAAATCATCCACAGCATGTAGGATAGAACTAGTGTATGGATGCGGACTTGGTGGGCCGCAGGCCCTATCTCCACACTGTATCTCTAATATAAATTGTCTCTAATGTGTACGATAAAACTAGTAAATGGGTGGTCATTGGTTAGTGCGGTCTCAGTAGGCCAAAGGGCCTTTTTCCATGCAGTATCTCTAAACTAAACTAAACTAATGTATAATTTATGTGCATGAAGGAACTGCAGATGCTTGGATAGAAAGGCTTGGATAGAGTGGATGTGGAGAGGATGTTTCCATTAGTAGGAGTGTCTTGGACTAGAAATCACAGCCTCAGAATTAAAGGGCGTTCCTTTGAAGGAGATGAGGAGGCATTTATTTTGTCAGAGGGTGGTGAATCTGTGGATATTTTTGTCACAGAAGGCTGTGGAGACTAAGTCAATGGATTTTTTTAAGGCAGAGATAGAAAGAATCTTGATTAGTACAGGTGTCAGAGGTTATGGGGAGAATGCAGAAGAAATGGGTTAGGAGGGAGAGATAGATCAGCCATGATTGAATGGCGGAGTAGACGTGGTGGGTCGATAGGCCTAATTCGGCTCCTATCACTTATGACCTTATGCTGGCTTACACCGAAGAGAGACACAAAATGCTGGAGTAACTCAGCAGGACAGGCAGCATCTCAGGACAGAAGGAATGGGCGATGTTTGGGTCAAGACCTGAAACGTCACCCATTCCTTCTATCCAGAGATGCCGCCTGTCCCACTGAGTTACTCCAGCATTTTGTGTCTATCTTAATGTATGATTTGTATACATGTATATTTCTATACATTGTCTGAGGCTGTGTGTCAGTGATGTTGCTGCCAGCAGATTTTCTCACTTGTGCATATGACAATAAACCTGGCTTGATGTATCCAAGAGGGAGTCAGATTTGACTCTTAGGGCCAAAGGAATCAAGAGATATGGGGAGAAAGCAGGAACAGGGTACTGATTTTAGATGATCAGCCATAATCTTATTGGATGGCGGTGCTGGCTCGAAGGGCCAAATGGCCTAATCCTGTACCTATGTGTCTATATTTCTACGCTTCTATGTTTGAATTGACTTGCCATTTTCAAGCGAGAGAGGAGGAATTTGAGGGAAGAAATGGAAGGGAATTGTAAAATCATTAGGAAAATATTGAAATTAAACTGACGGATAAAATTGACATTGACTTTGAACTGGTAGCAGAGGACAAGGGTCAAACAGGGAACAGCTGTAGTTGCACTGAATATAGAAAATTAGCATTTACCCCAAAAAATGACCAATGTGTCGATTAAATTTCCAGAAAGTGTTTTAAAATTGGAAACTAACATATGTGCAGGAAACAATTTGATGCTACGAAGGGAAATGTTAGGATCTTTCCATACGGTAGAAGATTAAAGATTTACCAAATGGTATTCCTCATTTTAATTAGTGTGTTGGATAAATTTTTCTGGCCTATCTATCAGTCCAGCTGGATCCTGAAGTCCCGGGGATCAGTTTAGTTTTAGTTTTAGTTTAGAGATACAGCGCAGAAACAAGCCCTTTGGTCCACCGAGTCCACGCCGACCTGCGATCTCCGCACACCAACACTATCCTACATACAATAGGGGCAATTTACATTTATAGCAAGCTACTTAGCCTACAAACCTGTATGTCTTTGGAGTGTGGGACAAAACTCCGTACAGTCAGCACCCGTGGTCAGGGTCGAGCCCAGGTCTCTGGCATTGCAAGGCAACAACTCTACCACTCAAGGAAACTCAGCCTCCGTCCCAGAATACCACTGACAGCTATGGCAAGTGACAAAGCAGACGTAGGGCTGCACTTGATTTGAAAGTTGTAATTAATTGAAACAGCTTCAGATTTTTTTTTTAAATCTACCTTTAAAATATTACGTTAACTAAAGCTACATAAAAACACGCGATTCAAAATATTAAAGTGGAATACTTCTTAAATGGTCATTTTTCTTTCTCTTTGCCTTTCAAGTGATCGTTCTACAATCCCTATCCAAATCGTTTAATTTTCTGTACCATGCTAGACATAGCAGCAACTTCCCCACTATAATGCTGAGGAATCCCAGATGACTCAGGCTGGGCCATGCACCCAAGCAAACCGATGAGATTCTGTTGGAGACAGACACAAAATGCTGGAGTAACTCAGCGGGTCAGGCAGCATTTCTGGGAGAAGGAATAGAGTCACAGAGTCATAGAGTTATACAGCGTGGAAACAGGTCCTTTTGCCCAACATGTTCCAGCTACACTAGTCGCACCTGCCCGCACTTATTCCATATCCCTCAAACCTGTCCTATCCATGTACCTGTCTAACTGCTTCTTAAACGTTGGGATAGGCTGCCTCAACTACCTCCTCTGGCAGCTTGGTCCATACACCCACCACCCTTTATGTGAAAAGGTTACCCCCCTGATTACTATTAAATCTTTTCCCCTTCACCTTAAACCTATCGGTGACGTTTCGGGTCGAGACCCTTCTTCAGACTGCGACTCATTATTCCAGACAGACTGATGAGATTCTGTTGTTGACAGTAAATCCTGGTGTTCCGCTTATGAAGTGGAAGTTTGGGAAGTGATCCAATTTCAACAATTGGAAACTCCAGCCACGGCCAGCAAGAACCATCCTAATCAATACCCTCTGAGCCTTTCCTTTTGCAAACGTGTCCTCTAACGCATTTAAGCATGTGAAGAGATGAGCTCATTTTTCCTTTCATCCTTTTCCCCACTAATAATAGATAGATTGGCACATTTTATTGACAATGTGATTGACAATTGACATTGACAATTGACAATTATTGACAATCTATTAAGAATGGAATGGAATACTTTATTGTCACATGTGACAAGACACATTGAAATTCTTTGCATGTCTACCCAATGCATACAAACAGCAGCCACCTATGGCGCCGACAAGGTTACAAAGCACGCCGGCTCCATAAGTGGTGTACATAGCTGATGGCCCTACACCTTCTGAGGTGACGAATCATCTCACTTGCAAGCTCACGTTGAGGAATCATAGACATATTTCCAGTTCACTGTTTTCCAGTTGTTTTCTCACAACATTTGTGCAAGGCAAGGGTATCAGGCAAACCCCATCATTTGAGTCCATGTGGCAGACGCAGATCTACATGTAATAATCACCTACTGCCACGTGGTGGCAGCAGATGCAGTTCCAAAAAGTTAGAACATTTTTTTTCCAGTGCTCCAGCCTAAAATATGAATCAAGAACTTCGATCTGTGAAGAGAGGTTATTGCAAAAATAACAAAATATCTTTAAACAAAAAACCACAACGTTCTGGAGTAACTTTGGCAGCACCTTTGGAGGACATGGATAAGTTATGTTTCAGTTGGGGAGCCTTCTTCAAACTGATTGTAGTAGACAGTGGGAGAACTCAGGAGAAGAGGTAGAGGGGGGACAAAACCTGGCAAGTAATAGGTGGATAGATACACCTATCACTTTGTATCTATCCTCCAGAGATGCTGCCTGACTCGCTGAGTTGCTCCAGCACCTCCTGCTTTTTTTTGTAAGCCAACGTCTGTGTTTACGAGATATAATTCTAAGAATAAAGGGGAGGCCATTTAAAACTGAGATGAGAAAAAACTTTTTCCACCCAGAGAGTTGTGAATTTGTGGAATTCTTTGCCACAGAAGGCAGTGGAGGCCAATTCACTGGATGAATTTAAAAGAGAGTTAGATAGAGGTCTAGGGGCTAGCGGAATCAAGGGTTATGGGGAAAAGGCAGGCACCGGTTACTGATTGTGGATGATCAGTCATGATCACAATGAATGGCGGTACAGGCTCGAAGGGCCAAATACCCTCCTCCTGCACCTATTTTCTATGTTTCTGAAATGCTGAAGTAATTCAGCGGGACAGGCTAGAATAGATGGATAGAATATGCTAGAATAGGTTCCTTCTCTCCAGAGATGCTAAGTGACTCCAGCACTTTGTGTTTATCAGTTTAAACCTGCATCTGCAGTTCCGTCCTACACAAGTGATAGGCAGGTACAGTTGAGGGTGGCTTTCAAGTGACGTAAAGGTGAACTCAAACTAGAGATGAAAACGGGGAAAAAAAGGGTGTCAGATACGAGAAGAACAGTGAAATGTGAAGCCAGAGGAAGGGCTATAGAAGGAAGAGGAAAAGGATAGTGGGGGGTGGGGGGGGGGGGGGGGGAGAAATGGTGGGCACAGGGAAGACAAGGAGGAAATAATGGAGCCTGGGTGTGACATAAAATGGGAGAATTCAATGTTCATATCATTGGGTGGTAAGCCGCAAAAGCGGAATATGAGGTGCTGTTCCTCCAGTTTGTGAATGGCCTCTCCCTGGCAATAGAGGAGGCCCAGGACAGAGAGGTGGATATGGAGTTTAAGAAGGAACTGCAGATGCTGGAGAATCGAAGGTACACAAAAAAGCTGGAGAAACTCAGCAGGTGCAGCAGCATCTATGGAGCGAAGGAAATAGGCAACGTTTCGGGCCAAAACCCTTCTTCAGACTGATCGGGGGCGGGGGTGGGCGGGGACAAGAAAGGAAAAAGGAGGAGGAGCCCGAAGTCTGGGGGATGGGAGGAGACAGCAGGGGGACTGAGGATGGGGAGGAGACAGCAAGGACTAACAAAATTGGGAGAATTCGATGTTCATGCCCCCAGGATGCAGACTCCCCAAACGGAATATGAGGTGCTGTTCCTCCAATTTCCGGTGCTGCTCGCTGTGGCCATGGAGGAGACCCAGGACAGAGAGGTCGGAGATGGAGTGGGAGGGGGAGTTGAAGTGCTGAGCCACCGGGAGGTCAGCTTGGTTATTGCGGACCGAGCGGAGTTGTTCGGCGAAACGATCGCCCAACCTCCGCTTGGTCTCACCGATATAGATCTGCTATATCGGTGGATATGGATATGGAAATGGGAAGGCAAGTTAAAACGGTTAGCATCCAAGAAATCCAGCAGGCCCAGGTAGACTGAGCATGTGTTCAGCTAAAGGTAACACCCCCCACCCCCCACCCCTGCTCTTCCTTGTGCCCCATCTGGGTGCACACCTGTTTATTCCACTATCTAGTCCCAACTTTGCCCTTCTAGCCCCCTCCCCCCATCCCTTTCTAACTAAGCCCTGCTCTTTGACTTGACATTTCACTCATCTTCTCTACTTATCTTACCATCTCTTGCCACCTTTAGATCTCTAGCCTTTGTCTACCCACCTACCAGTCAGTACCACCACACCCCCCCCCCCCCCTCCTCTTCAACATCCACTTTCCAACTTACCAGCCTTTGTTCTGCCTTCACCTCTTTTCCATCTCTCTGCCTCCTATTACGTTCAGTCTGAAGAACAGTCCCGACCCAAAATGACACCTATCCATGTCCTCCAGAGATACTCAGTCTGAAGAAGGGTCTCGACACGAAACGTCACCCATTCCTTTTCTCCAGAGATGCTGCCTGTCCCGCTGAGTTACTCCAGTATGTCCTGCTTTTTTTTGTAAGCCAACATCTGTGGTTCCTTGTGTCTACAAGATATCATTCAAGGTCACTCCACGTTAATCTCCAAGGATATTTAATTGACACCATGCAATTCACAGAGTATACAACATGTTTAAGTGAAAGTAAACACAGTGTAAGTGTAGAGACGTAGAGACCAGCGATATCTTGCAATGCAGTAAGTATATTAATAATGCAAACAGCTTTGCTTTCATATCTTGGCAGTGGAATTGACATTATCCCTGGCTCACTGGCAGTCATCTCATTTTTACTTCAAGGCAGAATAAGCAAGCCCCATTCTAAAGAGATGATTACTTAATATGCTCAGAAGGAACAAAGATTAAGGCTGCAGTGTTAGATGTTAAACTATAGCTGTTTCTACTTGTTAGGAGGATATAAAGAAAACAATTGTCCTCTGTATCAATGTGGAAGGGCATTATGCTGGTCAGAGTTTATTCCTGAGCCAACATTGCCATTTATCCCAGATTTTTTCAGGGACCTTGCTGCGTAAATGTTAATCTGTCTATGTTGTAATAAAAAAAATTCCTTTTTTTAAAATGTACTTCTTGTTCTGCAGATCCTTCTGTGAAGTAGAGAATTCTCAATCTAAGGAAATTACTTCAGGAGTTTGTCAGGGCAAGGTGGCTAGTAGGCCCAACCATCGTCAAATGCTTTATCAACGGTCTTCCTTCCATCAATTTCATTGACGTTATTCAGCTCCATTCACACCAACAATGCTCAATTTCATTTAAGAGGGGGATAGTTCACATGGGCATACAGCAATACCAAGAAACATCCAGGCATGTGCTGATGTCTAGTGAGAGTAACAAGTGCCAGGCAGTGAATTTGCAAGTATAAAGTGCACTCTAATTGCTTGCCTGGGCTATTCTGACACTCCTTTGGAAGTCCTTGACCTCTACTACAAACAAGGACAGGTGCGGGTGCATGGGAACACAAGTCCGCCCCACCATTCCTTGAACACGTCAGACACAAGTTTGATTTAGTTCAGAGATACAGTGCGGAAACAGGCCCTTAGGCCCACTGAGTCCGCTCTGACCAGCGACCCCCACACATTAACACCATCCTACAACACACTAGGGACAATTTTACATTCATACCAAGCCAATTAACCTACCAACCTGCACATCTTTGGAGTGTGGGAGGAAACCGAAGATCTCGGAGAAAACCCTCACATACAATACAAAATCTGTACAGACAGCGCCCGTAGTCGGGATCGAACCAGGGTCTTTGGAGCCGAAAGCTCTAAGGCAACAACTCTACCACTGCGCCACCATTTGACAATAGATTACCTTTCCCTCATCATTGCTGCACCCAAACACCAGAAGACTCAACTTCCACATCTCCAAAATAGATTTCCAATAGACCTACCTGACTATTCTTTTAATTGAACTCAAAGCGTGCAACAAAATCTTATTTATTTCCTTACACTTTAAGCTTACCATGAAATCCAAACCTACATTTTCCAGAAAGGAAATTACATGATCCTTGAAACATGGAGACCACAATTTGGCAGTTGGACTCAGATCGAAACTTGTTCATCGTGGATGGAATTGGAAGCCGCTCCCAAACTCCATGGTCCCCTTACACTCCAATTATCTTCATTTTGACCTGCTGCACAAAGAGTCCAATCCAAAAAGTAATCAGACAAATATTCTGACAATGTTTCTCCTGAGGAGGTGTACGTAATTAAAGCATTCAAAATAAGAAGCTGTCCTTGAAAAACCTGGTTGAACCACATATTTCCACCAAGGTTTGTTTCTCAGCCACAGCCTAGCTCTAAATTTAACGTTCAACTTCTTCGTTATCTGCATATCCAAGCATCTTCCTAATAGCAGCACTATCGTATCTGCCTCCACCACCACCTCTGGCAGCACGTTCCAGGCACCTACCACCCTCTGTGTAAAAAAAACATGCTACAAACATTGCCTTTAAAGTTTGCCCCTCCTAAAGCTATGGTCTCCAGTCTTTGACATTTCCACCCTGGGGAAAGGCTTCTTTTTCATAGTGATACAGTGTGGAAACAGGCCCTTCAGCCCAACTTGCCAACAATGTCCCAGCTACACTAGTCCCACTTGCCTGCGCTTGGTCCATATCCCTCTAAATCTGTCCTATCCATGTACCTGTCTAACTGTTTCTTAAATGTTGGTATATTCCCAGCCTCAAATACCTCCTCTGGCAGCTTGTTCTACACACCCACCACTTTGTGTGAAAAGGTTACCCCTTGGATTCCTATTAAATCTATTTCCCTTCACCTTGAACCTATATCCTCTGGTCCTCGGTTCCCCTACTCTGGGCAAGAGAATCTGTACATCTACCCGATCTATTCCTCTCATGATTTTGTATCCCTCTATAAGATCTCCCCTCATCCTCCTGCGCTCCATGGAATAGAGACCCAGCTTATTCAACCGCTCACACCCTCTAGTCCTGGCAACATCCTCGTAAATCTTTTCTGAACCCTTTTAATCTTGACAATATATTTCATATAACATGGTGCCCAGACTTGAACACAATATTCTAAATGCAGTCGCACCAGCATCTTATACAACTGGAACATGACCTCCCAACTTCTATACTCAATACTGTGACTGATGAAGGCCAAAGTGCCAAAAGTCTTTTTGACCACCTTATCTACCTGCAACACGACCTTCAAGGAACCATGCACCTGTACTCCTAGATCCCTCTGCTCTGCTCTACAACACTACCCAGAGGCCTACCATTTACTGTTCACCTTATCTATATTTACCTTATTAATTGTTCATGAATATTGAATATTAATATAATATATAATTATCGTAATTGTATATACATCTATCAGGATTCCCCCCCAATACGCGGTTTGCCATAAAAAATACTATCCAAGTCTGTCCAACTTCTCCTTATAATAATAATAATGGATGGGATTTATATAGCGCCTTTCTAGATACTCAAGGCGCTTTACATCGCATTATTCATTCACTCCTCAGTCACACTCGGTGGTGGTGAGCTACTTCTGTAGTCACAGCTGCCCTGGGGCAGACTGACGGAAGCGTGGCTGCTAATCTGCGCCTACGGCCCCTCCGACCACCACCAATCACTCACACACATTCACACACATTCACACGCAGGCAAAGGTGGGTGAAGTGTCTTGCCCAAGGACACAACGACAGTAAAGCACTCCAAGCGGGATTCGAACCGGCTACCTTCCGGTCGCCAGCCAAACACTTAGCCCATTGCGCCATCTGTCGTCCGGTTATGAGGGTGAAAGGGAGTCTGAAGAAGCGTTTCAGCCCGAAACGTTGCCTATTTCCTTCGCTCCATAGATGCTGCTGCACCCGCTGAGTTTCTCCAGCATTTTTTTGTACCTTCTCCTTATAACTAATAGTTCATCTCCTTATGACTATTATCCAGGCATTTCAAAGCCATGCATCAAATTGATTCTGAAATGTTTCTTTACTTTGTTGAACTGTCTGCAACCTAGAACCATCTGTATAAACAATGTAATGGGGTATTTTGTAATTGGGTTAGGGGACTGTCAATAAATGTATTAAATGATCTTTATTTATGATTGGCGTGTAGGGGTTGCCCCCCCCCCCTCGCATATATTATGTGCCACAGGGTCCGATCAAGTACAAAAGAGGGAATAACACACGAGTCATGTTGGTCTTCTGGTGGTGCATTTGGGATTGTGTTGACTGTCTGGAGGTGTCCACTCGCACGAGGCTGAAGGGCTTGGACGAGCAGAGGCCAGGATTGGACCCGTGGTGTTGGTTAGGTATCGTGTAGGGTGTTTGTTTGTGAAGAATAAAGAAGTTTAGTTGATCCAGTGCTTGACTCTGTTGGATGATCAGCCATGATCATATTGAATGGTGGTGCAGGCTCGGAAGGCTGAATGGTCTACTCCTGCACCTATTTTCTATGTTTCTATGTTGACTCAGTGTTTTACTGAACCGGATTAACAGGGAGAGAATTAGGAGCATAATTACAGGTACATGTGGCAATAAACTGACCTTGAAACCTTGACTTTGAAACCTTGATTAGTAATTCTGCTCCTTAACACTTTGCCAGCAATTACTGCTGTAAAATAAGCATGCATAAACATACTTCTCTCAGCCAAATGTAAAGCATCGCAAATAGTCAGCGACAGAACTGTCAGACCCAATGAATTAGCGGAACCAAGATACACTGGGGGAAGAACATCAGACAGTTATGTAGAAATAAGGCAAGTGTCGCAGTTCCACATATACACACATGAAACATTAAACCCATGCATAGTTTTTACCAATAACCAATCATTGTTTATAATGTAAATCAATATTTGTTTGAATGTCAGATTTATTAGTTTGCTCATAACACAAGTCAGATGAACATAGAAAAATAAGTCACTGGAACAGGCACTTTGGCTCACAATATCTGTGCTGAGCATGATGCCAAGCTGCACTAACCATGTCCACCTGCATATGATCCATTGCACTCCATTCCCTGCATATCCATGTTTTTCTGTCTCCTCAATGCCACTGTCATATCTGCCTCCACCACCACTAATTGCAACATGTTCCACGCACCCACCACCCTCTGTGTAAAATAACCTATCCGCGTATGTCCTTTAAACTTTGACTTTTTCACCTTGAAAGCTATATCCTCTAATCTTTGAATTTTGTAGCTAACACTCTCTAATCCAGGCAGCATCCTGTTAAATCTCTTCTGCACCCCCTCTCCAAGCTCTCTCATCAGCCTGGAGAAGGGTTTCGGCTGAAACGTTGCGTATTCCACGGCCGGGGTGGGGGGCACCTCTCAAAACATGGATGGGTAGGTCCCCGCCGCGCCAATTTATGTACTTGACACGCGATTACTGACGAGCTACGATGTTAAGAGCAAAGATACTAGAGGAACAATAGGATCTTTGGTTAGGACCTGGGGCATTACTGAACTCCACCAGCGCTATCTGTGGATTGGAAACCAATCCCATGGGCCGACTGCCAAGTGACCCAGGACACAAAGGAGGGGCACCTCTTCTGACGGGCGGTAAATTCAGTATAAAGTTAGTGCACACTCGGAGATCATGCACAGAACACTTCTACTACAACTGTCTGATCCACACTGTGAGGAACTCAGTGTAAAGCGATGAAGGCTCTACAGTTAATGATCGCGATCCTGCTGGTGACCGCGCAAGTCACCGTTCAATTGGCAGGGGTGTCTGGTAAGTGTCCATTTGGTTCTGTGATTACTGCGTGGTAAATATATATATATTGTAAACGTAAACACCATCGTCTCAAGAATTAAACCAGGATTTGTGCATTGTAGAGGTATGATTTCAATGTTTTTTTGTTTGAAGTATTTTGAAGATTATTTAGGGCCAACATGAGAGATGGGAGCAGGTGATTATTATTTTTGGTATTGCTCGACCTCCAAAAACTGGGGGATAATAATATAGGCCATCCCCCAGCTCAAAAAGTGGAGGGGATATATCCTCCACCCAACCGCCTGATCGACGCCAGTTCCTTCCACGGTACAGAGAATTTGACAACAAAAACCTTTAAATGTGATATAATTTCAAGTGCTATTTTTTTTTTTGTAGTTGGATAAAGGGACAAGAAATAATCATAACATTTCCTGATTTTGCAAAGTCATTCAAATTATGTTTTGCTCAGGGGGGAAAATCTGAGTACAGGTGCACAACCTTTTATCCGAAAGCCTTGGGACCAGACACTTGTCGGATTTCGGACATTTTCGGATTTCCGAATGGAAGATTTTTAGCATAGATTAGGTAGGTAGCGCGGGCGGCTTGAAAAGTCTGGAGCGGCTGCTTCCTCCCCGGAGACCGGGGAATCATTGTAAATCATTGCATAAATGTTAGTCAGTTAGTTTGGAGGGATTTTATGGGGTGGTGGTGGGGTGTGAAGGGGGAAACTTTAATTCTTAGTCCCCTACCTGGTCGGCGACTCCCAACATCGCAGAGCTGGGGGCTCCGTCCGGCCGCGGGCGGCGCCGGTTGGAGCTCCGACCCCGGCAACTCTACCCCTGGCTGCGAGGCGCTCCAAATCCAGCGCCTCCCGCGGCCGGACGCCCGCAGTCCCAGCTCCGCGAATGTTGTGTGTTGGCGGCCACAGCGCTCCGGAGCTTACCGCACGGCGACCCGGTAAGGCATTGCCCGCTCCAATTGGGAATTGCCCAAAATTCAGATGTGACAAAATGGAGGATCTCTGCATTTGCAGAACCCGCTTGGTGACTTTCTGCAAATAGCTGCAGCTATGAGGGGCATGGCTCCCGGGTGTCTTAAGATGTATGAGGGTTTTACAGAATGAGCTGGGCTGGGCTGCAAATGCATGTTCAGGATTGGCTACAGGATAGGGTGTTTTACTAGTATTGTCAATAATGTTACATGGTGTAGGTGAAAAAGATACTTATCTTAACTACTAAACCAGGTTCGCTTCTTAATAAACAAACACCACACAAACTGTTTGGTAGACCAGTTCAAAACTTTACTTAACATCGGCCGATGGAAGGGAGGGAGAACTCCAGTCAAGTGACCAACACAGACACTTGACTGTCCTCAGCCACCTTCTCTGAACAACAGAATTACATTGCTTTAAATAGGGTTCTTTTGTCCCCTTAACACCTTCCACAGACATTAATCATGTCAGAGGTACAGGAAAAGGTTTCCACAGAATACATCACATCAAACCTTTTGTTTACATGGTACAAGATATACTAAAAACATTGGCTATTTGCTTTATCTCCAAATAGACCACCCCTAGCTATTTTCGCTGCTTCCTCTGTCATTTGGTCCCTCATAAACATAGGTCATTTGTTTACAAAGATGTGACTGTTTTTCTCTCTTCCTTTATTGCCTCCTCCCCATAAACATTGGTCATTTGGTTTATGGCATCTCACTTTAAAGATTTGACCAGCTAACTCTCTAGCTGCTCCTCTGCCTGTCACTTGGGAGACAATGTTATAGGATTTATTATCTCACACACACCCCAACCTGAGGCAAGCCTAATTTGACACTAAATATAAGCTGTAAGCTAGCCCAGAAACCAATTTAATATCTTCTTATATTTTTAACTAAAATTCGGCTTCATCATTCCATCCTTTTATCAAAATTTTGATAACAACTACAGTCCTTGCTGAGTACATACGAAAGACCATAAGCATCTCATCAGACAATTTAATAGTGCACTAGTAACACAATCAATTCATAGTGGACAATCGAATGCCCCCCCCCCAAGTATTTTGTGCCACAGGGTCCGATCAAGTACAAAAGAGGGAATATCACATGAGTCATGTTGGTCTTCTGGTGGTGCATTTGGGATTGTGTTGACTGTCTGGAGGTGTCCACTCGCACGAGGCTGAAGGGCTTGGATGAGCAGAGGCCAGGATTGGACCCGTGGTGTTGGTTAGGTATCGTTTAGGGTGTTTGTTTGTGAAGAATAAAGAAGTTTAGTTGATCCAGTGCTTGACTCTGAGTTGGATGATCAGCCATGATCATATTGAATGGTGGTGCAGGCTTGAAGGGCTGAATGGTCTACTCCTGCGAGTGGACACCTCCAGACAGTCAACAATATATTACCAAACATTTGCTGCATTTATGTTGAGTGGAGGATATATCCCCTCCACTTTTTGAGCTGGGGGATGGCCTATATTATTATCTCCCGGTTTTTGGAGGTCGAGCAATACCAAAAATAATAATCACCTGCACCCATCTCTCATGTTGGCCCTAAATAATCTTCAAAATACTTCAAACAAAAAAACATTGAAATCATACCTCTACAATGCACTAATCCTGGTTTAATTCTTGAGACGATGGTGCGACACTTGCCTGATCGACGCCAGTTCCTTCCACGGTACAGAGAATTTGACAACAAAACTTTTAAATGTGATATAATTTCAAGTGCTATTTTTTTTTTTTGTAGTTGGATAAAGGGACAAGAAATAATCATAACTTTCCTGATTTTGCAAAGTCATTCAAATTATGTTTTGCTCAGGGGGGAAAATCTGAGTATTTTGAAAGTATACGTTCTCCTTTTGATATATTTCATTTTGATTTGAATTTAGAATCATCAAACCATGACATTAATAAAGGGGGTATATGTTTGTGGAAACGTTACTTTTTTTAAAGTAAGACTTTCGAGAAATCTAAAATGCATTAGAAATATATATTTCAATGCACTGAGTCTCTTGGCAAATGCATTAGAAATATATATATATTTCAATGCACTGAGTCTCTTGGCAAATGCATTAAAAATATATATATATTTCAATGCACTGAGTCTCTTGGCAAATGCATTAGAAATATATATATATTTCAATGCACTGAGTCTCTTGGCAAATGCATTAGAAATATATATATATTTCAATGCACTGAGTCTCTTGGCAAATGCATTAGAAATATATATATTTCAATGCACTGAGTCTCTTGGACACAGTGGGTGAATCTTGGACCAGAGGACAGATTTAAGGTGATGAGAAAAGATTTCGTAGGAATCTGATGAGTACCATTTTCCACACAAAAGGTGGTGGGTAGTGCTTCTACTCAGCGGCTGTGGAAAGCATCTTGTCCGGAAATATTACAATCTGGTTTGGGAATTGCTCTGCCCAGGACAAGAAGGCTCTGCAGAGAGTAGTGCGTTCAGCCAAATGCACTATGGGAACTTCACTCGCCCCCCTGCAGGAACTATACATCAGGAGGTGCAACTCCAGAGCCAATAAAATCATGGGAGACCCCTTCCACCCCTGCAACGGACTGTTCCAGCTGCTACGGCCAGCCAAATGCCTCCGTTGCCATGCTGTGAGAATGGAGAGAAAGAGTTTCTTCCCAGAGGCTATTCGGACTGTAAACTCCAATCTCACCAGGGACCAACTTTACTGTACCACTCTACTGCTTTTTTTTAAAAATTGCTGTTTTTTCCCCTTTTCCTTCCGCCCACAATATTCAATATGGGAAAGAATATGTGATTCTGTTACATTCTGTTTGGAGTTTGTTTGATTGTTTGTTTGTCTTTTTGCCCAAAGTCCGTGAGCATTGCCACTTTTCATTTCACTGCACATCTCGTATGTGTATGTGACGAATAAACTTGACTTGACTTGGGTGTATGGAACAAGCTGCCAGAGGAGGTGGTTGAGGCAGGGACTATCCCAACATTTAAGAAACAGTTAGACTGATACATGGATAGGACAGGTTTGGAGGGATATGTACCAAAAGCAGGTAGTGTAGCTGGGACATGTTGGTGGGTGTGGGCAAGTTGGGCTGAAGGGCATGTTTTCACACTATATTACTCTATGACTACATTATATCTTCACCATGCATGAATGCTTCAAAATCAAGTGGTCACATTTTAATACCATATACTCAAGCATTGAAACATAGAAAATAGGTGCAGGAATAGGTCATTCGGCTCTTCGAGCCAGCCCTGCCTTTCAATATGATCATGGCTGTTCATCTGAAATCAGTACCTCTTTCCTGTTTTTCCCCCATATTCTTTGATACCATTAGCCCTCAGAGCTAAATGTGACTCTTGAAAACATCCAGTGAATTGGCCTGCACTGCCTTCTGTGGAAGAGAATTCCACAGATTCACAACTCTCTGGGTGTAGAAAGTTTGTCCTCATCGCAGTCCTAAACGGCCTACCTTTTATTCTTAATCTGTGAACCCTGGTTCTGAACTACCCCAACATCGGGAACATTTTTCCTGCAATTACAGTAAGTGAAAATCTAGCAGGCAAGCAGGATGCTTTCTCCAACCACCCCCATTTGAAGGCCACTATCTTCCACCACTTATATCCAGTGCTTGGTGCCTACTTCCTCCAGGATGCACCTGGTCCATGCCGCTCACCAGTGCTAATTTGGCGCAGAGGCTCTCACGGCAGCGGTGCAATGCCTCCGACGACCAGGGACTCTTGCACTGAGGCTGCTCCATGGCTGGAGTTGCAGCGGGCGACTCGCCAGCCCCGGCTCCCCATCCACATCTGCCCCCGCCGGTATGTAGAATAAGGAGTAGGCCATTTAGGACTGAGATGAGGAAAAACGTTTTTACCCAAAGAGTTATGAATCTGTGGAATTCTCTGCCACAGAAGGCAGTGGAGGCCAACTCGCTGGATATTTTCAAGAGAGAGTTAGATTGAGCTCTTAGGGCTAAAGGAATCATGGGATGTGGGGAAAAAACAGGAATGGGGTGCTGATTTTAGATGATCTATTTTCCTATGCTTCTGTTTCTATTTATGTGCCCACGTGTTATATTCCCGAGCCGAATGCTAATTTCTGTATAAAATGCTTGTGCCGCATTTTCGAATACAAGAAACCTCTGCATTTCGGCATCGCAAAGTGCCCATTAGCCCAGAATTGTTTCGGTTCATATCTGTCCCAGGGTTAGTCCCAGTAAAACAAAATACTTTATTTTATGAGTTCTCCTTGTTCTGCGCATTACCGAGTGATCAATTGATACATTCTTGCTTTGCAATTTCATGCAGACAATCCGAGTGATGTGGAGAACTATGATGCCCCGAAGATGGTGAAACGAGAGCGTGATCGCCAGCTGAATCGTCCACCGATAGGATTTGATTTTGCAGAGGGAATGAATCAATGATCCAGAAGTAAATTCCATGAAGTTCCTAGCTGTATTAACCATGAATTATCGACAGAACAATCTTTTTGTGATTAAGTAGCTCTCATAACCCCTAACAGGGTTCTCGCTTCACTTTTTTTCCCTGTTGCCAGACGGGCAACCTTGGCAGCTTTTTAGGTTGCCAAATGACATTTTAGGTGGTCATTTAAGATGGCTTGCAAGACGCGTGCTCGGACGAAGTGCGTAGTTACCACTCAGAATTATGCTCAATGAAGCATTCACATATTATTTCTGCTTCAAGTAAAGTCACAAACAAATATATTCACCAATCAAGACATGATATATACCACAATGACATGCAGCAAAATTATAATACAGTATCTCAACTCTTTTTACACATTGCAATGAATGCAATTTTTATTATTTCTTTTCACTTCCAAACAAAAATGTGGTTGGATTATTCAGCGTATGATCAACCTGTGTCAATAAATCCCGGACCTTGATAACATATATGCTTAACCATGCACACTACTGATTGATGCAAGCATGCTTTCTGTGAAGGACCGAAAATTATCATGACATGGCCATAGCATGGGTCGTCACTGCTAATGTTACAGAAACACTCTCGCTTCCCACATAATTTATCCACAACAAAATATACAGGTTGCAAGGAATTTTCTAAAGGCATTTTATGATAATAGCTGTTAAAACTGACTACACCCATCTGACAGGTTAAACATTACACTGACTAACAAGAGATGGCCAAAGGACATAAATGCAGCAAATGTTTGGTAATATATTTAGAGGTGTCAAGACGCCACATTACCAGACATTCAGATTAGATGTATGTGGCAATGAAGATACCCAGTTTGTAAGCACCATTTTTAAAAAGCATTGTTGATAAACACTTTTTCCATCATTCCCACTTCAGAATTAACGTTAAAATTTTAACTGAAATATCTCCTGACCAAATTTGTGATGTACATGACTGACTGTATGGCCCTTCAGCCCAACTTGCCAACAATGTCCCAGCTACACTAGTCCCACTTGCCTGCGCTTGGTCCATATCCCTCTAAATCTGTCCTATCCATGTACCTGTCTAACTGTTTCTTAAATGTTGGTATATTCCCAGCCTCAAATACCTCCTCTGGCAGCTTGTTCTACACACCCACCACTTTGTGTGAAAAGGTTACCCCTTGGATTCCTATTAAATCTATTTCCCTTCACCTTGAACCTATATCCTCTGGTCCTCGGTTCCCCTACTCTGGGCAAGAGAATCTGTACATCTACCCGATCTATTCCTCTCATGATTTTGTATACCTCTATAAGATCTCCCCTCATCCTCCTGCGCTCCATGGAATAGAGACCCAGCTTATTCAACCGCTCACACCCTCTAGTCCTGGCAATATCCTCGTAAATCTTTTCTGAACCCTTTTAATCTTGACAATATATTTCATATAACATGGTGCCCAGACTTGAACACAATATTCTAAATGCAGTCGCACCAGCATCTTATACAACTGGAACATGACCTCCCAACTTCTATACTCAATACTGTGACTGATGAAGGCCAAAGTGCCAAAAGTCTTTTTGACCACCTTATCTACCTGCAACACGACCTTCAAGGAACCATGCACCTGTACTCCTAGATCCCTCTGCTCTGCTCTACAACACTACCCAGAGGCCTACCATTTACTGTTCACCTTATCTATATTTACCTTATTAATTGTTCATGAATATTGAATATTAATATAATATATAATTATCGTAATTGTATATACATCTATCAGGATTCCCCCCCAATACGCGGTTTGCCATAAAAAATACTATCCAAGTCTGTCCAACTTCTCCTTATAATAATAATAATGGATGGGATTTATATAGCGCCTTTCTAGATACTCAAGGCGCTTTACATCGCATTATTCATTCACTCCTCAGTCACACTCGGTGGTGGTGAGCTACTTCTGTAGTCACAGCTGCCCTGGGGCAGACTGACGGAAGCGTGGCTGCTAATCTGCGCCTACGGCCCCTCCGACCACCACCAATCACTCACACACATTCACACACATTCACACGCAGGCAAAGGTGGCTGAAGTGTCTTGTCCAAGGACACAACGACAGTATGCACTCCAAGTGGGATTCGAACCGGCTACAGTCCGGTCGCCAGCCGAACACTTAGCCCATTGCGCCATCTGTCGTCTGATAATGAGGGTGAAAGGGAGTCTGAAGAAGCGTTTCGGCCCGAAACGTTGCCTATTTCCTTCGCTCCATAGATGCTGCTGCACCCGCTGAGTTTCTCCAGCATTTTTTTGTACCTTCTCCTTATAACTAATAGTTCATCTCCTTATGACTATTATCCAGGCATTTCAAAGCCATGCATCAAATTGATTCTGAAATGTTTCTTTACTTTGTTGAACTGTCTGCAACCTAGAACCATCTGTATAAACAATGTAATGGGGTATTTTGTAATTGGGTTAGGGAACTGTCAATAAATGTATTAAATGATCTTTATTTATGATTGGCGTGTAGGGGTTGCCCCCACCCCCCCCCCCCCCCCCCTCGCATATATTCTGTGCCACAGGGTCCGATCAAGTACAAAAGAGAGAATAACACACGAGTCATGTTGGTCTTCTGGTGGTGCATTTGGGATTGTGTTGACTGTCTGGAGGTGTCAACTCGCACGAGGCTGAAGGGCTTGGACGAGCAGAGGCAAGGATTGGACCCGTGATGTTGGTTAGGTATCGTGTAGGGTGTTTGTTTGTGAAGAATAAAGAAGTTTAGTTGATCCAGTGCTTGACTCTGTTGGATGATCAGCCATGATCATATTGAATGGTGGTGCAGGCTCGAAAGGCTGAATGGTCTACTCCTGCACCTATTTTCTATGTTTCTATGTTGACTCAGTGTTTTACTGAACCGGATTAACAGGGAGAGAATTAGGAGCATAATTACAGGTACATGTGGCAATAAACTGACCTTGAAACTTTGACTTTGAAACCTTGATTAGTAATTCTGCTCCTTAACACTTTGCCAGCAATTACTGCTGTAAAATAAGCATGCATAAACATACTTCTCTCAGCCAAATGTAAAGCAACGCAAATAGTCAGCGACAGAACTGTCAGACCCAATGAATTAGCGGAACCAAGATACACTGGGGGAAGAACATCAGACAGTTATGTAGAAATAAGGCAAGTGTCGCAGTTCCACATATACACACATGAAACATTAAACCCATGCATAGTTTTTACCAATAACCAATCATTGTTTATAATGTAAATCAATATTTGTTTGAATGTCAGATTTATTAGTTTGCTCATAACACAAGTCAGATGAACATAGAAAAATAAGTCACTGGAACAGGCACTTTGGCTCACAATATCTGTGCTGAGCATGATGCCAAGCTGCACTAACCATGTCCACCTGCATATGATCCATTGCACTCCATTCCCTGCATATCCATGTTTTTCTGTCTCCTCAATGCCACTGTCATATCTGCCTCCACCACCACTAATTGCAACATGTTCCACGCACCCACCACCCTCTGTGTAAAATAACCTATCCGCGTATGTCCTTTAAACTTTGACTTTTTCACCTTGAAAGCTATATCCTCTAATCTTTGAATTTTGTAGCTAACACTCTCTAATCCAGGCAGCATCCTGTTAAATCTCTTCTGCACCCCCTCTCCAAGCTCTCTCATCAGCCTGGAGAAGGGTTTCGGCTGAAACGTTGCGTATTCCACGGCCGGGGTGGGGGGCACCTCTCAAAACATGGATGGGTAGGTCCCCGCCGCGCCAATTTATGTACTTGACACGCGATTACTGACGAGCTACGATGTTAAGAGCAAAGATACTAGAGGAACAATAGGATCTTTGGTTAGGACCTGGGGCATTACTGAACTCCACCAGCGCTATCTGTGGATTGGAAACCAATCCCATGGGCCGACTGCCAAGTGACCCAGGACACAAAGGAGGGGCACCTCTTCTGACGGGCGGTAAATTCAGTATAAAGTTAGTGCACACTCGGAGATCATGCACAGAACACTTCTACTACAACTGTCTGATCCACACTGTGAGGAACTCAGTGTAAAGCGATGAAGGCTCTACAGTTAATGATCGCGATCCTGCTGGTGACCGCGCAAGTCACCATTCAACTGGCAGGGGGGTCTGGTAAGTGTCCATTTGGTTCTGTGATTACTGCGTGGTAAATATATATATAATTGTAAACGTAAACACCATCGTCTCAAGAATTAAACCAGGATTTGTGCATTGTAGAGGTATGATTTCAATGTTTTTTTGTTTGAAGTATTTTGAAGATTATTTAGGGCCAACATGAGAGATGGGAGCAGGTGATTATTATTTTTGGTATTGCTCGACCTCCAAAAACTGGGGGATAATAATATAGGCCATCCCCCAGCTCAAAAATTGGAGGGGATATATCCTCCACCCAACCGCCTGATCGACGCCAGTTCCTTCCACGGTACAGAGAATTTGACAACAAAAACCTTTAAATGTGATATAATTTCAAGTGCTATTTTTTTTTTTTGTAGTTGGATAAAGGGACAAGAAATAATCATAACATTTCCTGATTTTGCAAAGTCATTCAAATTATGTTTTGCTCAGGGGGGAAAATCTGAGTACAGGTGCACAACCTTTTATCCGAAAGCCTTGGGACCAGACACTTGTCGGATTTCGGACATTTTCGGATTTCCGAATGGAAGATTTTTAGCGTAGATTAGGTAGGTAGCGCGGGCGGCTTGAAAAGTCTGGAGCGGCTGCTTCCTCCCCGGAGACCGGGGAATCATTGTAAATCATTGCATAAATGTTAGTCAGTTAGTTTGGAGGGATTTTATGGGGTGGTGGTGGGGTGTGAAGGGGGAAACTTTAATTCTTAGTCCCCTACCTGGTCGGCGACTCCCAACATCGCAGAGCTGGGGGCTCCGTCCGGCCGCGGGCGGCGCCGGTTGGAGCTCCGACCCCGGCAACTCTACCCCTGGCTGCGAGGCGCTCCAAATCCAGCGCCCCCCGCGGCCGGACGCCCGCAGTCCCAGCTCCGCGAATGTTGTGTGTCGGCGGCCACAGCGCTCCGGAGCTTACCGCACGGTGACCCCGTAAGGCATTGCCCGCTCCAATTGGGAATTGCCCAAAATTCAGATGTGACAAAATGGAGGATCTCTGCATTTGCAGAACCCGCTTGGTGACTTTCTGCAAATAGCTGCAGCTATGAGGGGCATGGCTCCCGGGTGTCTTAAGATGTATGAGGGTTTTACAGAATGAGCTGGGCTGGGCTGCAAATGCATGTTCAGGATTGGCTACAGGATAGGGTGTTTTACTAGTATTGTCAATAATGTTACATGGTGTAGGTGAAAAAGATACTTATCTTAACTACTAAACCAGGTTCGCTTCTTAATAAACAGACACCACACAAACTGTTTGGTAGACCAGTTCAAAACTTTACTTAACATCGGCCGATGGAAGGGAGGGAGAACTCCAGTCAAGTGACCAACACAGACACTTGACTGTCCTCAGCCACCTTCTCTGAACAACAGAATTACATTGCTTTAAATAGGGTTCTTTTGTCCCCTTAACACCTTCCACAGACATTAATCATGTCAGAGGTACAGGAAAAGGTTTCCACAGAATACATCACATCAAACCTTTTGTTTACATGGTACAAGATATACTAAAAACATTGGCTATTTGCTTTATCTCCAAATAGACCACCCCTAGCTATTTTCGCTGCTTCCTCTGTCATTTGGTCCCTCATAAACATAGGTCATTTGTTTACAAAGATGTGACTGTATTTCTCTCTTCCTTTATTGCCTCCTCCCCCATAAACATTGGTCATTTGGTTTATGGCATCTCACTTTAAAGATTTGACCAGCTAACTCTCTAGCTGCTCCTCTGCCTGTCACTTGGGAGACAATGTTATAGGATTTATTATCTCACACACACCCCAACCTGAGGCTGAGTTTCTCCAGCTTTTTTGTGTAACCTTCGATTCTCCAGCATCTGCAGTTCCCTCTTAACCTGAGGCAAGCCTAATTTGACACTAAATATAAGCTGTAAGCTAGCCCAGAAACCAATTTAATATCTTCTTATATTTTTAACTAAAATTCGGCTTCATCATAGGCACCATTGAATATTTGTTTATTTGAATTGTTTATGTTACCAGGGGAAATGTTTCTTTACTTTATTGAACTGTCTGCCACCTAGAACCATCTGGATAAACAATGTAATGGGGTATTTTGTAATTGGGTTAGGGAACTGTCAATAAATGTATTATATAATCTTTATTTATGATTGGCTTGTAGGGGTTGCCCCCCCCCCCCCCCCCCCCCCCCCCCCCCCCCCCCCCCCCCCCCCCCCCCCCCCCCCCCCCCCCCCCCCCCCCCCCCCCCCCCCCCCCCCCCCCCCCCCCCCCCCCCCCCCCCCCCCCCCCCAAGTATTTTGTGCCACAGGGTCCGATCAAGTACAAAAGAGGGAATATCACATGAGTCATGTTGGTCTTCTGGTGGTGCATTTGGGATTGTGTTGACTGTCTGGAGGTGTCCACTCACACGAGGCTGAAGGGCTTGGACGAGCAGAGGCCAGGATTGGACCCATGGTGTTGGTTAGGTATCGTGTAGGGTGTTTGTTTGTGAAGAATAAAGAAGTTTAGTTGATCCAGTGCTTGACTCTGAGTTGGATGATCAGCCATGATCATATTGAATGGTGGTGCAGGCTTGAAGGGTTGAATGGTCTACTCCTGCGAGTGGACACCTCCAGACAGTCAACAATATATTACCAAACATTTGCTGCATTTATGTTGAGTGGAGGCTATATCCCCTCCACTTTTTGAGCTGGGGGATGGCCTATATTATTATCTCCCGGTTTTTGGAGGTCGAGCAATACCAAAAATAATAATCACCTGCACCCATCTCATGTTGGCTCTAAATAATCTTCAAAATACTTCAAACAAAAAAACATTGAAATCATACCTCTACAATGCACTAATCCTGGTTTAATTCTTGAGACGATGGTGCGACACTTGCCTGATCGACACCAGTTCCTTCCACGGTACAGAGAATTTGACAACAAAACTTTTAAATGTGATATAATTTCAAGTGCTATTTTTTTTTTTTTTGTAGTTGGATAAAGGGACAAGAAATAATCATAACTTTCCTGATTTTGCAAAGTCATTCAAATTATGTTTTGCTCAGGGGGGAAAATCTGAGTATTTTGAAAGTATACGTTCTCCTTTTGATATATTTCATTTTGATTTGAATTTAGAATCATCAAACCATGACATTAATAAAGGGGGTATATGTTTGTGGAAACGTTACTTTTTTTAAAGTAAGACTTTCGAGAAATCTAAAATGCATTAGAAATATATATTTCAATGCACTGAATCTCTTGGCAAATGCATTAGAAATATATATATATTTCAATGCACTGAGTCTCTTGGCAAATGCATTAGAAATATATATATTTCTCTTGGACACAGTGGGTGAATCTTGGACCAGAGGACAGATTTAAGGTGATGAGAAAAGATTTCGTAGGAATCTGATGAGTACCATTTTCCACACAAAAGGTGGTGGGTAGTGCTTCTACTCAGCGGCTGTGGAAAGCATCTTGTCCGGAAATATTACAATCTGGTTTGGGAATTGCTCTGCCCAGGACAAGAAGGCTCTGCAGAGAGTAGTGCGTTCAGCCAAATGCACTATGGGAACTTCACTCGCCCCCCTGCAGGAACTATACATCAGGAGGTGCAACTCCAGAGCCAATAAAATCATGGGAGACCCCTTCCACCCCTGCAACGGACTGTTCCAGCTGCTACGGCCAGCCAAATGCCTCCGTTGCCATGCTGTGAGAATGGAGAGAAAGAGTTTCTTCCCAGAGGCTATTCGGACTGTAAACTCCAATCTCACCAGGGACCAACTTTACTGTACCACTCTACTGCTTTTTTTTAAAAATTGCTGTTTTTTCCCCTTTTCCTTCCGCCCACAATATTCAATATGGGAAAGAATATGTGATTCTGTTACATTCTGTTTGGAGTTTGTTTGATTGTTTGTTTGTCTTTTTGCCCAAAGTCCGTGAGCATTGCCACTTTTCATTTCACTGCACATCTCGTATGTGTATGTGACGAATAAACTTGACTTGACTTGGGTGTATGGAACAAGCTGCCAGAGGAGGTGGTTGAGGCAGGGACTATCCCAACATTTAAGAAACAGTTAGACTGATACATGGATAGGACAGGTTTGGAGGGATATGTACCAAAAGCAGGTAGTGTAGCTGGGACATGTTGGTGGGTGTGGGCAAGTTGGGCTGAAGGGCATGTTTTCACACTGTATTACTCTATGACTACATTATATCTTCACCATGCATGAATGCTTCAAAATCAAGTGGTCACATTTTAATACCATATACTCAAGCATTGAAACATAGAAAATAGGTGCAGGAATAGGTCATTCGGCTCTTCGAGCCAGCCCTGCCTTTCAATATGATCATGGCTGTTCATCTGAAATCAGTACCTCTTTCCTGTTTTTCCCCCATATTCTTTGATACCATTAGCCCTAAGAGCTAAATGTGACTCTTGAAAACATCCAGTGAATTGGCCTGCACTGCCTTCTGTGGAAGAGAATTCCACAGATTCACAACTCTCTGGGTGTAGAAAGTTTGTCCTCATCGCAGTCCTAAACGGCCTACCTTTTATTCTTAATCTGTGAACCCTGGTTCTGAACTACCCCAACATCGGGAACATTTTTCCTGCAATTACAGTAAGTGAAAATCTAGCAGGCAAGCAGGATGCTTTCTCCAACCACCCCCATTTGAAGGCCACTATCTTCCACCACTTATATCCAGTGCTTGGTGCCTACTTCCTCCAGGATGCACCTGGTCCATGCCGCTCACCAGTGCTAATTTGGCGCAGAGGCTCTCACGGCAGCGGTACAATGCCTCCGACGACCAGGGACTCTTGCACTGAGGCTGCTCCATGGCTGGAGTTGCAGCGGGCGACTCGCCAGCCCCGGCTCCCCATCCACATCTGCCCCCGCCGGTATGTAGAATAAGGAGTAGGCCTGAGTAGAATTAGGACTGAGATGAGGAAACACGTTTTTACCCAAAGAGTTATGAATCTGTGGAATTCTCTGCCACAGAAGGCAGTGGAGGCCAACTCGCTGGATATTTTCAAGAGAGAGTTAGATTGAGCTCTTAGGGCTAAAGGAATCATGGGATGTGGGGAAAAAACAAGAATGGGGTGCTGATTTTAGATGATCTATTTTCCTATGCTTCTGTTTCTATTTATGTGCCCACGTGTTATATTCCCGAGCCGAATGCTCATTTCTGTATAAAATGCTTGTGCCGCATTTTCGAATACAAGAAGCCTCTGCATTTCGGCATCGCAAAGTGCCCATTAGCCCAGAATTGTTTCGGTTCATATCTGTCCCAGGGTTAGTCCCAGTAAAACAAAATACTTTATTTTATGAGTTCTCCTTGTTCTGCACATTACCGAGTGATCAATTGATACATTCTTGCTTTGCAATTTCATGCAGACAATCCGAGTGATGTGGAGAACTATGATGCCCTGAAGATGGTGAAACGAGAGCGTGATCGCCAGCTGAATCGTCCACCTGTGGGATTTGATTTTGCAGAGGGAATGAATCAATGATCCAGAAGTAAATTCCATGAAGTTCCTAGCTGTATTAACCATGAATTATCGACAGGACGACAATTTTTTTGTGATTAAGTAGCTCTCATAACCCCTAACAGGACTCTCGTTTCACTTTTTTCCCCTGTTGCCAGACGGGCAACCTTGGCAGCTTTTTAGGTTGCCAAATGACATTTTAGGTGGTCATTTAAGATGGCTTGCATGACGCGTGCTCGGACGAAGTGCGTAGTTACCAGTCGGAATTATGCTCAATGAAGCATTCACATATTATTTCTGCTTCAAATAAAGTCACAAACTAATATATTCACCAATCAAGACATGATATATACCACAATGACATGCAGCAAAATTATAACACAGTATCTCAACTCTTTTTACACATTGCAATGAATGCAATTTTTATTATTTCTTTTCACTTCCAAACAAAAATGTGGTTGGATCATTCAGCGTATGATCAACTTGTGTCAATAAATCCCGGACCTTGATAACATATATGCTTAACCATGCACACTACAGATTGATGCAAGCATGCTTTCTGTGAAGGACCGAAAATTATCATGACATGGCCATAGCATGGGTCGTCACTGCTAATGTTACATAAACACTCTCGCTTCCCACATAATTTATCCACAACAAAATATACAGGTTGAAAGGAATTTTCTAAAGGCATTTTATGATAATAGCTGTTAAAACTGACTATACCCATCTGACAGGTTAAACATTACACTGACTAACAAGAGATGGCCAAAGGACATAAATGCAGCAAATGTTTGGTAATATATTTAAAGATGTCAAGACGCCACATTACCAGACATTCAGATTAGATGTATGTGGCAATGAAGATACCCAGTTTGTAAGCACCATTTTTAAAAAGAATTGTTGATAAACACTTTTTCCATCATTCCCACTTCAGAATTAACGTTAAAATTTTAACTGAAATATCTCCTGACCAAATTTGTGATGTACATGACTGACTGTAGAAGTAAAACCTGAATAAATCCAACGTATAGTTGTGAATGTTGCTCATTAAATAACTACAGTACTGATACTCCATATTAACAGCATTGATTTGCCATTAAAATGAATTCTGTAATAACGTGTCAGTGACAATCGAACACTGCGGTTTTAATGTTTCACGTGTTCAAAATTTAATTAATCCATCTTTATGGATTAAAACAAATAATAACATTGGGAATTAAAACATATTTGATTGCATTCCGTTATCAAACATAGTCAATGTTAGCTCTGAAGACATTTCCAGCACAATAGGGTGGGAGGGGGTGGGGGTGTATGAATCAGTGCAGGATGGATAGATGGGGGGGGGGGGGGGGGGGTTGAGAAGGCAATCTGTGTGGATTGGATGGATTGAGGCAGGGGAATTTGTGAGTGTTGGTTGGAGCAGGTTAAATTGTGAGGGGAGAGCGCGGGGGATGACAGTGGGGTTGAATGGGGGGGGGGGGGGTCTGTGCAGGATGGATGGGGGAGCAGTGCAGGATGAAGGGATGAGCAATGCAGGATGGATGGGAAGGGGGGTCAGTACAGGATGAATTGGGGGACCAGTGTAGGATTGATGGGGAGTGGCAGGAAATCAATGCGAGGAGGTTAGGGAGATCAGTGCAGGATGAATAGGGAGGTTTCATGGCAGTCGGGTCACGACCCATGACCCGTAATGTTGCTAGGCTACTCCAAATGGAGTACACGCCATGAGTCTCTAGAATTATCTACTGCAGAGACATCAAATTTCTCGGCCATGAAGTCTAGCATTAAATTTGCCGGTTTGTTCCTATAAGGTTGCCGGCAATCGTTACTTTTTTGCTTATCTCTCATTCATGTGTTCTATATCACTCTACATCATCATCTATATCTCTCGTTTCCCTTTCCTGTGGAATGGGTGACGTTTCAGGGTCAAAACCTTCTTCAGATTGAGAGTCAGGGAAAGGGAAATGAGACTTATAGTTTACTTTATTCTCACGTGTACAGTTAAACGCTTTTTGGTGCGTGCTATCCAGTCAGCAGAAAGACAATACATGATTACAATCAATCAATTTACAGTGTATAGATCCATGATAAAGGAATAATGTTTAGTACAAGGTAAAGCCAGCAAAATCCAGTCAAGGATAGTCTGAGGGACATCAAAGAGATACATAGTAGTTCAGCACTGCTCTCTGGTTGTGGTCGGATGATTCAGTTGCTCAGAGAGATTATGATGTAAAGAGATATGGAACAAATGAATGAAAGATATGCAACAAAGTAATGATGATAAAAGAAACGGGCCACTCATTCCTTCTCTCCAGAGATGCTGCCTGTCCCGCTGAGTTACCCCAGCATTTGGTGTCCTTATGCCCCTGTCCCACTTAGGAAACCTGAACGGAAACCTCTAGAGAATTTGCGGCCCACCCAAGGTTTCCGTGCAGTTCCCGGAGGTTTTTGTCAGTCTCCCTACCTGCTTCCACTCCCTGCAACCTCCGGCAACCACCTGCAACCTCCGGGAACCGCTCGGAAACCTTGGGTGGGGCGCAAAGTCTCTAGAGGTTTCCGTTCAGGTTTCCTAAGTGGGACAGGGGCATTACGTTTCACCCCATCAGCCGTCGCATACCACATAATCCTCTAACATTTTTGTCAATGGGATCCCAACACTAGTCACATCTTTCCATCTCTACCCCCTTCCGCCTTCTGCAGAGACCGTTCCCTCCGCAACTCCCTGGGTAACTCATCCCTTCCCACCCAAATCACCCCCTCCCCAGATACCTTCCCCAGCAACCGCAGGAGAAGCAACACCTGTCCCTATACCTCCTTCCTCGACTGTTCAGGGACCCTGACAGAGGCAGAGGTTCACTTGCACCACCTCTAACCTCATCTACTGTATCCGTTGTTTAACATGTGGACTCTGAAACATCGGCGAGATCAAACGTAGACTGGGCAATCGTTTCGCTGAACACCTTCACTCAGTCCGCCTGGACCTACCTGATCTCCCGGTTGCTAAACACTTTAACTCTCCTTCACATTCCCACACCGACCTTTCTGTCCTAGGCCTCCTCCAGTGTCAGAGTGAGGCTAAACACAAATTGGAGGAACAGCATCTTATATTTTGCTTGGGCTGCTTAGTGGAATGAATAGTGATTTATCTAACTTCATGTAACCCCTGCATCCCCTCTCTCTATGCCTCCCCACCTAAGTCACACCAGCTTCTCGTTCTCACCGAGCAAACAGCCTGTTTCCTTTATCATTGCTACTTTTTTTACATATTTCATTAATTTGTTCTAATATCTCTCCACATAATATCGTCTATGTCAGTCTAAAGAGGGTGTCGACCACCAGTGAGACCGTTTAAAGGTCTTTGCATCTTATTGCACCTTTCCCGAGATGCTGCCTGCCTGCCTGCCAGCCAGCCCGCCCTATGCTGAGCTGAGCTATTCCAGCCAGTATTTGCGGTGCCCGTCCAGGCTCCAGACTGTCGTCAGCCACCCCCGCCCTTGCGGCTTGGAAACCGCCCTCTCCCGGGCCGCCGTCACAAAGGCTTTCCTGACGCCGCGTTCTAAGGGAGGGGTAGGGGAGACCCAGCGCGAGCAGCTCGGGGAGCGGGCGGCGGCAACAGTAGCAAGTTGCACAGCAGCAGTAGCAAGTGGTACAGTAACAGTAGCAGTAGCAACAGCACTAGCAGTGGCAGTAGCAACAGCAGAGCGGTGCAGATCAGGCAGCCCTGGGATGGAGCGGCGCCGGACTGAGGGCGCTGCCAGCAGCCAGCGAAGGTTCGCAAACCCGCAGGTAAACCTCTGTCTGTGTGTGTGTGAGATAATGTATGTGTGTGCGTGTGTGATAATTTATGTGTATGCGATAATGTATGTGTGTGCGTGTGGGGGGTTGCAAGGGGAGTCTGACTGCTGTAAATCGGCACGTTTGCAGGGTTTAACTATGCGCCTCTAGGGGTTTAGTTGTGTGGTTGTGGTGGAAGAAGGGAGGGAGGAGGGGGGGGGGTGGTGGTTTCTGAAAGAAAATAAAATGTTGACAGCGAAAAAAGTCACCATTAATCCGTATTGGATTGTCTCCGCGAGTTACCCCCTTTAGAAAAACAGGCGAATGCAGCAAAATGTTTCGGATTCCTGGCTCTCTAGTCCGGCCATGTGACTGGATTTTGAGTTGTATTGTCGACATTTGAGTTTACATTTTTAAGGTAACCCTTCAAGCGGTTTTATTGAATGTAGGAGTGCGAAAATAGGATTCAGATTTGTATTTAATTTTACAGATTAGTTAGGTATTGCACAGCCAACGACATGAGGTGGAGAGTTTATATCGCAATGGTCTCTGGGACTTGTAGTGTTATTTGTAACTGATGAATGGAAATGAATTGTGTATGAAGGAGCTGCAGATACTGGTTTAAACCAAAGATAGACACAAAATACTGGAGTAATTCAGCGGGACAGGCAGCATCTCTGCCTCAGAGGGTGGTGGAGGCAGGTTCTCTGGATGCTTTCAAGAGCGAGCTAGATAGAGCACTAATAAATAGCGGAGATATGGGGAGAAGGCAGGAACGGGTACTGATTGGGGATGATCAGCCATGATCACATTGAATGGTGGTGCTGGGCCAAATGGCCTACTCCTGCACCTATTGTCTATTATCTCTGGAGAGAAGGAATTGGTGACATTACAGGGTCGAGACCCCTCTTGAGACTGAAGTCTGAAGAAGGGTCTCGACCCTGAAACGTCATCCATTCCTTCTCTCCAGAGATGTTGGCTGCCCCGCTGAGTTACTCCAACATTTTGTGTCTTATCAATGGAAATGATTTCTTAACTATCAGTGTACTCCCAAATACTTGCGCTGTTAACGCAATAAAATTTCCCCAAAACTCCCTCGTATAGAACCTCATTTGGGTTTATTCGAGTAGATGACCAGAAACATTTTAAAATAAGTGAGTTTGTGCAAAATCATTGAGGAAGGGAAGGTGGTTAACATGTTTTAGAGGTTTGGCAGTTGACAAATGGAGACCCCAGAAAAAATGTGATAATTAACTAAAAGAGAACTAAAAGAGAAACATTGTAAATAATCTCTGGCTCTGAAGGAATGGTGGCCTCCACCTGTATGGCAATGGAGAGCTGAAGGAGGAGGATGGTGTGATTAATCTTGCTGAAAAATCGAGGTGGAATGAGGCATTGTAACGGGATGGCATCCGTGGCCATGGATGAGAGTTTCAGTGGCTGGTGCAGAAATCTGGTCAGAGGATTTCTAGAAGATAAGTGTACGTTGTGGGTTACATCTACACATTCAAGGGTTTCAGAAAGAAAAGCAAGGTTGAAGTTCGCACGGCGTATTGAAAGGAATTTTTCTTTTGAGACGTTCAAAATAGCTTTAAGGGAGCGTGACAGTATCAAACATTGTTATCAGGATGAAACATGTTTAATACTTGCCACTTTTAAGCGTGAGAATATAAAGCTGTAATTTCTGTAAGTACAATGGTTCAGTTCAATGTAAGGTCATAAGACGTAAGTGATAGGAGTAGAATTAGGCATTCGGCCCATCAAGTCTACGCCATTAAATCAGGGCTGATCTATCTCTCCTAACCCTATTCTCCTGCCTTCTCCACGTACCTAGGTACGGTGGAATTCCATTTTTATATATAATTCAGTAAAAATCTTACTATATGTAGGCACAATCATCATCGGGTACAATAGTGTAAAAATAATATGTTACACTGAGACTTTGCAAGTCAGCACGTTTCTGGCGCCATCTTGTACCTTTCAAGTGCATAGTTGTTAAAAAGGTTAGTGTCTTAAATTGGGTGTAAAGGCCCTCTGTACTGGCAGTGGCATTGGGTTGTATTTGCAGGGTCGGCCGGGCCAGGTGATATTGTCAGTTCCCTCCACCACTTCTAAGCAGCTGCACGCCGTGTCCTACTGGCCTGTTCAGCCCCAGATGGAATCGAGCCCCAGGCTGTTGCAGGGCCTCCAAACGGTCCAATCCACCAACCCATTGATCTTGGCACATTGACCTGCGAGCCTGTCGTCCTTCATCTTGTGGTCACTGCTCGGCCTCTGTGCGCCCCGCAGCCGACCTTGGAACACCAAGAGCACCACTGAGGGCACGGGAGATGAGCCCCCAATCCGTTAACAAACAGCGCCTCTTTCCTCTGTCCTCTACCACCTATTCTGTTTTTGAAGATAGACACAAAAAGCTGGAGCAACTCAGCGGGTCAGGCTGCATCTGTGGAGAAAATGAATAGATGATGTTTCGCGTCGAGACCCTTCTTCAGACGGAGAGTCGGGGGAAAGGGAAAAAAGATAAAGACGGTGATATAGAGAGGTATAGAACAAATGAATGCTAGCTATGCAAAAAAAGTAACAATGATAAAGGAAACAGGCCATTGTTAGCTGTGTGCCAGGTGAAAAAGGGTTCCAGACAATGAGACTCAACGAGATGACTTTGAAGCTAGTACGACTAGGGTAGGGGAGGAATGGAGAGAGAGGGGATGCAAAGCTCACTTGAGGTTGGAGATACCAATATTCATACTGCTGGGTTGTAAGTTGCCCAAGCGAAATATGAGGTGCTGTTCCAAGCAGAAAGCAAAAATGAAGCAGATAGAGGTTATCAAAATAGCCATCCCTGCTGTCTGATGCACAAGAAACCTAAAGGTTTGAGGTTAGTAAGGCAAAGGAGAAATTGTGATCCTTCAGTAAAAACAAGTTAGTATTTGTGCTAACTTAAATTCCATGTTCATGTATATTGTGTATGTCAGGAATTCATCGACTTTAAGAGGTATTTTAACATCATAGCTGTGTGATTCCTGAAAGCTGAAATCTCATTAACTTTGCAGGATTGATCGGAGATTACGTATGTATTTCCTTTCGTGAATTTTCTTATTTTTCTTCTTTTTATAGTTCAACCCATTTCCATATTTTAGGCTTTAAAAAATATTTTCTTGGTAATCTAAGGTATGGGGTTGCATTGAGGTCAATATTTGAGTTTATACATCATCTAATGCGTTCTGAATGAAGGCTTGCATTCCTTGGAGAGATTATGTATGGCACAGTTCATCTTTAATTGGTGTTAATCCTGTAGGAGAATGATGGGCTAATAGTAACACTTATGTTTTTTCAGTCTGTCTATTTCTATAATCAGTACCTAATCTTAGCCAGAACATTCATTGTAAAATCATATGTAAATTTAAATGAATACACACAATTTTTAGAGGGAATTGGAAGATAGACACAAAATGCTGGAGTAACACAGCGGGACAGGCAGCATCTCTGGAGAGAAGGAATGGGTGATGTTTCGGATCAAGACCCTTTCTTCAGACAAGATTTTGTAAGCTTTCAGGCTTAACATTTTACCAGCCCCTAAAACAGAGGAATACAGAGATTGCTTATTAAAATTGCTTGCAATGGCTTTCTCACCTGATTATATGTGGCTTTGCATTGAACGGCATTCCGTTATAGTTATGTTTCAAACATCACTAAATTACCTGATTTGTTGTTCCGATGCTGATCTTTATTTTAATGCGTGGCAATTGTGTTTGTGTTGGCAACCTGGTGCCAGGCTTAGCAGAGTTTGGTACCTTGCACTTCTGATGAGGGTTTAAAAGGGAAAACAAATTGCTTTTGCTTTCTTTAGTTTAGGAGGATCAGTTGTGGTCTTCTAGTTCTGCAAGGAAATGTCTTGGGATGAACTTCCCTGATCCAATTGCAATCATTTGAATCCATGTTAGAATTTGTGTCAGGTCTGGGGAGGGAATGAACAGGGGATGCTTCTTCAGACAAACTTCATAAGCCAGTATTTATATTCAGAAATACGAGATTCCTGGTATGAATATACAGAATCCGATTCTTTGTAAGTCCCCATGTTTAGGAATTAATATTACTATTAATGGTATAAAGTAATGACTAATCAATTATTCATTTTATCTTGCAATGTAAATTATTATCAAAGGTATTGGCCGAGGATTCAATAAAATATTTCAGCTTCATCTAATTGGCTGCTTCAAAACTCGCCAATGAGGAATAGGCCTTGCATAATTTCATGATTTTCCAGTGATTCAATCAGTGGAATCCACTTTCAGAAGAAACCGTGCCTTGAGTTGATAAAAAGGATGAACCACGATTATCAGTCAGCAAAACTGTTAAGCTGAGCTATGAGGAGCCTCAGTGGAGGTGGACACAGAATGGGCCGGAGTGATAGTCAGCTGGGAAATCAACATGAGAACAACTTGGAGGTTGATGATCACACCAGTAGTCTGAACTGTCACCCAGTTTCCATTTGGTTTAACTGTAGTGGATTCAAGGTCTTGATTAGTAATTAAAGGGCTTGTCCCACTTGCCGATTTTTTTTTTTCGGCGACTGCTGGCGTCGTATCAGTGTTGCCAAAAGATTTTGAACATTTCAAAATCCAGCGGCGACAAAAAAAAATGTTGCGACACTTGAAAAAAACACCACGCGTCAATACGTCATCACGCCACGTCGCGACATGTCACACCGCAAATTTTTCGGTGACCTGGTACATCAGTCAATGATGCTGGCAGTCGCCGAAAAAAATCGCCAAGTGGAACAGGCTCTTAAGTTGAACAAACTACCTCAATAACTAGGTACATACATATGACAATTAAACACTCTTGAACACTCAAGGTGCAAACTAACGCTTTAAACTTCTAATCAGGAGTCAGGGAAGTGGATGGAATAATAGAATGTTCACAACATGGAAGGAGGTCATTTGGCCTATTGAGTTAGTACTGGCAGTTGGGTTGGTACTGGCATTGTGTAAAAAACAATGCAGTAAATCCCATTAACTCGTCCCCAGCCCCCTTCACTACTCTTGTGTTTGGCTAGCTCCAATTTGAATGATAGTGAAATCAGCCTCCAGTGTTACTTTGGCAGTGCATTCCAGATGGGGTGATGGAGATGAATGAACGGGCACGGTGTCTTACAATGCTATGTACGACAGTGATCGCAACTTCTACTGATGTGTGAATGGCCGCTGCCTTGCTAGGAGCTCATCCGCCCTTTGACAGGTCTTGTTTTTGGTTCTGCTGGGGATCCCCGGCCCCCTTCTCACTTGGCAAACTAGGTGGGGGAGACGGTTTAGTCGCCGACTATCCGATCATGAAGCAGGTAGCGCGGGATTGCATGGTGGCGGTGGGAACTCCCCCTGATCTATAGGATGCTGAGGAGAAACGCTGCTGTGGTGGTGGTCCTCTGCTCCTCTGAACGTGGAGAATGATAGATTGCAACTGGCGAGGTTAATAAATAATCACCCAGATACTATAAACCCACAAACTGAAGAGCTGGAACATTATTGCACGGGACCTCTCCCCATGTAAATATGCACAGAATATTTACAATGCAATAAATATTTTCCAGTCTGCTTCCAGGAAATTCTGTGGCGCACAAGGCCCCTGATCTCGTGCAGCTTCATTCATTGTACTAATGTCGACTGTTACCATTTTGAGGTTGGGATATTGTAGTTGGAGTGAGGCTGCCGTTGTTGATCTGAAGAAGGGTCTCGCCCCGAAACGTCACCCGTTCCTTCTCTCCAGAGATCCTGCCCGTCCCGCTGAGTTACTCCAGCATCAGGGGGCGCCGTATGATGGCTGCCTCGCTAACGGTCTGTCTTGTCTTTTTCCTTCTTTGCGTTTTGAGTTTGTTGTAAAATGTATGTTTTAGTTTATCTTTAGTTTTGTGTTATATGGGGGAAACTTTTAAAAATCTATTTCCTCGATGGAGATGCGACTTTATCCATGTCGTATCTCCGTCCGCACTGCGGCCTAACATCGTAGAGATGGCGACCTCTTGCTGGGACCTCGGAGCTCCAACCACGGGAGCCTGCAGACCTAACATCGTGTAGCTCGCGGTCCCTGGTTAGAGACCGACTTCAGGAACTCCAAGCCGTAGGAGCTTCGACCACCCCGACGCGGGAGGCTCAATCGTCGGCTGTGGGAGCTTCAATCGCCCCGACTGCGGATGGTTCGACTCCCCTGACCGCGGGAGAAAAGGAGGAAAGAAAATAAGACTTTATTGCCTTCCATCACAGTGGGGAATGTGGAGGAGCCGCTGTGGAGGCGGATGTTTATGTCAACATTTTATGTAGTGTGTGTCTTGGTGCTTTTTTGTTATGACTATGGCAAACCAAATTCTTTGTATGTGGCAAAACATACTTGGCTAATAATAATGTTTTCAGTGTAAACCAGCATTTGCAGTTCCTTCCTACACATTGTTGATTAATGGATGGGGTGGTTGAGCTGAAAGCCTGGTTTAGCAAATGCAGCTGTAATCAATGGTTGAGGTTTGTGGGTTGGCGAATTAAAGGCTGCAATTCTCAGTCATGGCATCGGGCTCTTTGGAAAGCTATTGATTCCGTCTGAGGGATCGGTGAGTGTGTTGGATTAGGAAACTTGAAATGGCGGGAGGGTGGAGGAGGAAGATGAGGAGGCACAGTGATGGTAGTGGGGGGTGGGGGGGTTGGCTGAAGAAGAGCAGCTCGATCAGTAGTCACTAAAGGGAGTTTATTTGCTTTCTAAAACCAGTATGAGACTTAACAAAGACACAAATCTGTGCTTCATGAACCCAGCAGAAGGAGCACACTCAGCGAGCCAGGCAGCAGTCCTGTCCAATGCCAGTGCTATCTGTATCAAGTCTGCTGTGAGCAGCAAGACTTGAAGACTTTTGCCTTCCGTCACAGTGAGGAGGTGCCTGGTGAACTCACTGTGGTGGATGTTGAATTTGTGCTTATTGTGCGTTTTTGTTATTTGTATTATATGTATGACTGCAAGGCAAGAAATTCTGCTGAGGTTCTAGCTGTCCCAAGTGTTGAGAAGGATGGTCCTATCATCGATACTGTGCAAAGTTCCAGTCAGCCATCCACCCATCCTTTGTGGAAAAGTACTGACTATGACATTATTGAATGACAGCATGAAGAGTTTATGTTTTATATATATTTTCGAAATAAACTTTATTTTAGAAATGGAAAATTTCCCTTTTAGTCTCCTGGAAACATCTTTCACAGAAGCATTGTACCAATAAGTGCTTGCGTAGCTTATAGTCAATGTGCACACTTTAATAACACTGAATACGCAAAAAGTATAATGAAGGCATGTATAATTGGGATCAGTGTTCCCCCATGTTTTACAGTAATACTCACAAGGACCTTGGAACAAATAGCCTTTTGTATATTGATAAATTCAACAGTTTTACATATTGAAGTGCTGCCATGCAACCTAGTTTCCTTTTGTGTCAGAATGAGGAAGATAAACTTGCAAAGTATTGTAAAATGTAAAACTTAATGAAATTTGACCCCATGTCATTTTTTTTTTTAAATTTGGCAATGTTGAAATGATAAATCTGTTCCTGATATTTGAGCAGAAAAAGTTGCTAAGTTATATTGAGGCAATATTGTTTTACAAGTGCAGGCTTGATCTTAAAATGTACCAGTCAACAGACGTAGACAAAGTTTTTTCTCAAACCTCGCAATCGTATGAGGGTGAAAATTCTAATGTAATAGTCAGGCCTTTGATGTACACAATGCTCCATTTGAGAATTCATGGGTTATATGATTATGATGATAATACTTTATTCTCACGTACCTAGTAGCTAGGTGCAGTGGAATTCTTTGTTTTTGCATACAAAGTACACAAAAGGGTCGCCACAAAGGGGTCAACAAAGTTATATAAAGTATTTGTTCCCCCACGCCAGGTCCCCCTTAGATCACGGTGACACGGTCTGTCTACCTGGGCCTGACTTTGTCCTCAGCCTGTCTCTGTTCGAGGCTCCGATTTGACCTTGGCTCCGACCCGACCACCTCATCTCGACCGCTCGTTCCCTGCCAGCCTCATCACCCGTGGGGCGAGTCCTCCTCCGTTGTCTGGCCGTGACAGGCGAGTCTGACCTGCTGACCGGGAGTATCCCGGCCCACTGCTCACCAGGAGTATCCCGGCCTACTGCTCACCAGGAGTATCCCGGCCCACTGCTCACCAGGAGTATCCCGGCCCACTGCTCACCAGGAGTATCCCGGCCCACTGCTCACCAGGAGTATCCCGGCCTACTGCTCACCAGGAGTATCCCGGCCTACTGCTCACCAGGAGTATCCCGGCCCACTGCTCACCAGGAGTATCCCGGCCTACTGCTCACCGGGAGTGTCCCGACCAGCGTAGTTCATAAATGTACATTCCTCCATGTAAGCTGTGACGTTTAATCTATAATATTCCTCTAATGGTCTACCAGAGTCATTCACCTCTCACCGTTACCTGGTATCTTTCCATTCCTGCTGATCATATTTGCGTGTTAATATAGTAGTTCCAGATGACCAGATGTCTTAACAGTTAATTGGGTAACCAGCACTTGAATCCAATGCGCTTGGTGATAGTTTTGCAATAACGGCTTTAAATGGTCTCGGTGTTTCCTAAAATAGTGATCCATCAGCTGTTTGATCTTGTTATTTACAACTACAGGAGTATTTGAAACTTAGAAGAATGTGATTTTTATTTAACTTGGTCAGAAACATCAGATCTTTGGAAAGTAAGAGTAGAATGAGAATTATTCTAGCATGAGCTTCATCAGGGACACCGTACGATGGCAACTCCGCCGGCAGTCTGTTCTTTTTTTCATCTTTTTTTAATATTTAATGTTTGTTAAAAAGTTTGTTTCAATTTTTTTTGGTTTGTCTTATGTGGTGGGGGGGGTGGATCGGGGGAAAGTTATTTTCAGGTTCTAACCTTGCCGGAGATGCAATTGATTTTGCATCGCATTCTCCGGCGTGCTCTGCGGCCTTCCATCGATGGAGCTGGAGGCCTCCTCGGACTGTCGTGAGCCCCAACGAGTGGCCCGGAATTAACATCGGAGCTAATCCCTTGCCTGGGATTGCTCCAACTGTGGCCTGTGGACTTTCCATCAAGGGCTCGCAGGTCGAGTCGGGAGCGGTGAGGAATGTGTAGGAGTCACTGTGGTGGATGTTCATGTTAAAATGTGTTTTGGGTGATCTGTTGCTTTTATTTGTATGACTGACTTGGCAAATGAAATTCCTCGTATGTTGCAAAACGTACTTGGCGAATAAAGTACTACAGGTGCACAACCTTTTATCCGAAAGCCTTGGGACCAGACACTTGTCGGATTTCGGACATTTTCGGATTTCCGAATGGAAGATTTTTAGCGTAGATTAGGTAGGTAGCGCGGGCGGCTTGAAAAGTCTGAAGCGACTGCCTCCTCCCCGGAGACCGGGGAATCATTGTAAATCATTGCATAAATGTTAGTCAGTTAGTTTGGAGGGATTTTATGTGGTGGTGGTGGTGGTGGCGTAGGTGGGTGAAGGGGGAAACTTTAATTCTTAGTCCCCTACCTGGTCGGCGACTCCCAACATCGCGGAGCTGGGGGCTCCGTCCGGCCGCGGGCGGCGCTGGTTGTAGTTCCGACCCCGGCAACTCTACCCCTGGCTGCGAGGCGCTCCAAATCCAGCGCCGCCCGAGGTCGGACGCCCGCAGCCCCAGCTCCGCGAATGTTGGGAGAAGGCGGCCTCCGCGCCCTGGAGCTTACCGCACAGCGACCCGGTAAGGCATTGCCCGCTTCCCGCTGGTATCCCAGCGCTGCGACGCCGCCGACTCCCAACATTTGCGGAGCTGGGGTGGGGGGCGTCCGGCCGCGGGCGGCGCTGGATTTGGAGCGCCTCGCAGCCAGGGGTAGAGTTGCCGGGGTCGGAGCTACAACCGGCGCCGCCCGCAGCCCCAGCTGGGAGTTGGCGGCCACAGCGCTGCGGAGCTTACTGCACGGCGACCCGGTAAGGCATTGACCGCTCCCCGTCTCTCCGACCAGGTAGGGGACTAAGAATTAAAGTTTACCCCTTCAACCCCCCCTTCACATAAAAGCCCTCCAAACTAACTGACTAACATTTAAGCAATGATTTACAGATGTTTAAGTGTCTCCCCGGTCTCCGGGGAGGAGGCAGCCGCTACAGTAGTACAGACCTGGGTTGACCGTGGGTCGTTTCGGGTCAAGTTTGGCGCCAAACGCGAGCTTTGGTGTGCAGACGACATCCTGGAAAAAATGGCCGGTTTTCGGAGTTTTTCGGTTTCCAGAACACCGGATAAAAGGTTGTGCACCTGTATTCTGATTCTTATTCTGAACACTGAACACTTAGCAATAGGGCACTGTAAAAGCTTTTGAATCTGATTTGGTTTCTTTGGCTCTTTTCTGGTTATTAATCTTTTCACATCAATAACACTTGTGCTGGGCTTTCCAGTTAGATTTCAGAATACTCTCATCTATCCTGATTTGACATAAATGGTTCTCGCATCCTTAATCCTGCATAGTTACAATAGCACTAAAGAAATATGAAACGGGTGCAGATCAGAGTTGCTGCCGCCTACATCAATGGTAAAAGGTCATCGGTTCAAATGCTCACAGTGAGGGAGAACTGTCAAGTCACCAATTAATGCTGAAGAGAATCGCCATCTCTGATGTTAAATTACAATGTGCTAATACACTGCTCCGCCAGTCTCCGTGATAATTACTAGCATATGTGGAAGCTCCATAATGATGCAGTATAATTAAAGGTCATTATACACAGTTAGTTCAGAAACGCAGATTTAATTCATCCGAAGATATACTGCACCGATTTGGCCCAATCAGTCAATGCTCAAGCTAATAATGCTCCACTCAAGTTTCTACACATCTTTCCTTTCTAAATCTATGGATGTTGTTGTTTTTTCCTTTGCATGTTTGGCCAATTTCCACCTTAATGCAACTCCCGCACGTGCATCAAACACCCTGTGGTGGGAAATTCCTAATTTCTCTGCCCAAAATTCGCAATGAGGTGTGGACCTTATAATTTCCACAGCAATATTTTGAACTTCACAGATATTCCCTAACCATATTATCAGGCCGTCAAGAGATTCATAGAATCCCGTGTATATTCTATGACAATTATAACACGCGGGGGGGGGGGGGGTGGCAGTGTGGTCATATGTAACAAAGCCACAAAAAAAACTGCAGATGCTGGAATCTTGAGCAAAATGTAAAGTGCTGGAGTAACTCTGGAAGAGAATGAACAGGTGACATTTTGAGTCCGGACTTTTCCTTATCCATGACCTCTAGCAGTACTGCCTGACTCGCTGAGTTACTGCATACTTTGTGTTTTACTGAGCAATCATTTTGATCTTTTTCATTTGAACAGCTATGTAATTAACTTTGATTTGAGTGAACTTCCTGCTGTACAATTAATGCCTTACAATTTTAAAATATCAGCCTGTGCCACTAGAGCAGGTTTCCAGGTTAATCTCTGAAAAATGGTTTATATAACAATGCACCTCTCCTTCAATGGTACACTGAATGGCGCACTAAAGTTGCAGCTGTGTGCAAAATGGAAGTTGTAGTTTTTCTTGGAGCAAAGAGCACTGTTGATTGAGTCAAGCTAATGTTTGTCAGCTGAAAGTTTGAACAAACTTACTTGGTGTTCTAACTTCTTGGATCATCTCATGTGTATAGTTGTACAGGGATTTTTTTTATCCACACCTGTGGTTGGTTTTAATACAGGGCATGGCAAATGCACAGTAATTTACTAGCAGGGAAGAACTTGTGTCAAACTATACCCGCTGGTTTTTGGATAATCTCGGGTACAAGCCCGTGACAAGGTTCCTCACGGAAGGTTGGTTAAGAAGGTTCAACGGTTGGGGATTAATGGTGGAGTAGCAAGATGGATTCAACAGTGGCTGAATGGGAGATGCCAGAGAGTAATGGTGGATGGTTGTTTGTCAGGTTGGAGGCCAGTGACTAGTAGGGTGCCACAAGGATCTGTGTTGGGTCCACTGTTGTTTGTCATGTACATCAATGATCTGGATGATGGTGTGGTAAATTGGATTAGTAAGTATGCAGATGATACTAAGATAGGTGGGGTTGTGGATAATGAAGTAGATTTTCAAAGTCTACAGAGAGATTTATGCCAGCTGGAAGAGTGGGCTGAAAGATGGCAGATGGAGTTTAATGCTGATAAGTGTGTGGTGCTACATCTTGGCAGGACAAATCAAAATAGGACGTACATGGTAAATGGTAGGGAATTGAAGAATGCAGGTGAACAGAGGGATCTGGGAATAACTGTGCACAGTTCCCTGAAAGTGGAATCTCTTGTAGATAGGGTGGTAAAGAAAGCTTTTGGTGTGCTGGCCTTTATAAATCAGAGCATTGAGTATAGAAGTTGGGATGTAATGTTAAAATTGTACAAGACATTGGTGAGGCCAATTTTGGAGTATGGTGTACAATTTTGGTCGCCTAATTATAGGAAGGATGTCAACAAAATAGAGAGAGTACAGAGGAGATTTACTAGAATGTTGCCTGGGTTTCAGCAACTAAGTTACAGAGAAAGGTTGAACAAGTTAGGGCTTTATTCTTTGGAGCGCAGAAGGTTAAGGGGGGACTTGATAGAGGTCTTTAAAATGATGAGAGGGATAGACAGAGTTGACGTGGATAAGCTTTTCCCACTGAGAGTAGGGAAGATTCAAACAAGGGGACATGACTTGAGAATTAAGGGACAGAAGTTTAGGGGTAACATGAGGGGGAACTTCTTTACTCAGAGAGTTGTGGCTGTGTGGAATGAGCTTCCAGTGAAGGTGGTGGAGGCATGTTCGTTTTTATCATTTAAAAATAAATTGGATAGTTATATGGACGGGAAAGGAATGGAGGGTTATGGTCTGAACGCAGGTGTATGGGACTAGGGGAGAATACGTGTTCGGCACGGACTAGAAGGGTCGAGATGGCCTGTTTCCGTGCTGTAATTGTTATATGGTTTTCTGGTTATATGGTCATACATTCATGTAAGCAATATGATATGCACAAGGATGTGTAAGCATGTGGAACTGTGTTTAAAACAAAAAGTATTAAGCCAAATTGAATATTGGAATAATTGGATTCCAAGCATCCTTGCAGAACCATACAATTACATTTCCATTTAGATGAAGATGTATAAAATGTTGGATCTTGGACTAAAGTAACTATCTATATTTGCTACCACATTCTAATTCAATGTTAAGGATGTGAAGCATCTCCTGACTAACTGGTGTATGGATCGGATCTTTGATGGATAATGTTTTCCTCAACTGTTTTTAAATCCTGGGTTTTAATATATTAATCCCTTTCTTGGTTACAGCGGACATGCAATAATGAACACCATTTTCTCTTTCCCCCACCCCCCTTCTGATCTGTTATAATAAGTGTTAACTGAACAAATTAAGGTTATTTGCGTATCTTAAATTTGTACGTTATGTGTGAGAATTTGGTCAGCTATGTTTCTAAGTAACTGCCCAGGTTTAGTTCAGTGATACAACGTGAAAACAAGCCCTACGGCCCACCAAGTCCACGCCGACACACAATCACCCATACACTAATTGTACCCTCACACTAGGGACAATTTACAGAAGCCAATTAACATACAAGCCTGTGCGTCTTTGGTGTTTCGTAGTATGCTCAGTGATTAATATGAATCCAAGAATTAGTGTTTTGAAGTATAAATAGACTCGCTGAATTGAATTTATCTTCATTGAAGAAAATTAATTGGTTTCCTGCTTTGTATCTTTTTTTTGTGTGATGTGGCCTATATTTAGCTAAAATGTCATAATTATCAGTTTTAGTCCAGAGTTTCCATATGCTATGCAGTATCCAAAATGCAGAATCCGGTTTTAGTTAACATTGAATGATTCTCGAAGAATATCATACATATTTTAAAGGAAATGGGTGGTGATGCTTGTTTCTATAAAATGGCATCTAAAGCAAATACATCTGACTGTCTTGTGCTTAATATATGTTTTAAAATATTCCAACTTGTGCTATTTATTTTCAAGTAAATTAAAATGTAACCTGTCCATAATCAATCATAATTGATTTATAGCAAGTAGTGAAGGGAAGCGCTGTTATGGGCCTGTCCCACTTAGGCGATTCAATTTTTATTTTAGGCGACTGTCATAGCCGTAGCAGGTCGCTGAAAAAACGGTGACTGGACCCCCCTATCACAATGACTGCGACAATGTCTACGACAAGCTACAACATGCTACCACTAGTCGACGTCAAGCTACCGACAACCGGCGACCCATTAGGACGTACACCTAGGACCACACCTACAACAACCTACGACCACACAGGCGACAACATACGTCCACTCGCGACAAGCTACAACCCTATCGGCGACAACTGAAGACAATTCATTCGGCGGTACCTGTCGCCAGGATGACATAGGTTGACGCCAATGGAATTCCCTGAAGTCATCACCGGCGACAACCTACGTCATCCAGGCGACAACCTATGACATCATCTACGTCAGGAGAAGACAAGCTACGACAAGCCCACAGTCGGCGAAAAGTTTTGAACATATCCAAATCCAGCGGCTATCAGAAATACACTACGATTCTTTGGGCGATTGTGGAGACTACTCACGATCATACAGGCGACACCCCAGCGACCGTGTGGCGACTGCCTAATTGCCTGTAGTCACCTAAAAAAATTGTCGAAGTGGGATGGGCCCATTAGCTTTGACATTAACATTTTGAAGCAATTGAATTACTTTTCTGGGTTTTGTCAAACTATTTAATTGAAAATGAAAGGTTATGAAGATGTAAGCAAATGGTTGGTCTAACTTGATCATAAGGATGAGTGTGCAGAAGAAATTATGATAAAATGAGTTGAATGTATGCAGATCTAGTTGCTGCAGGAGATAATGACCTTGTTTCTGCTTGGTATAACACCCTTTGCCATAACATGTTTGCCATAACATGTACTTTGAGTTGCAATTTTCAATGTTGTTGAGATCAGGGGAGGTAGAACGATACATTGAGATAATCTTCAACTCTTGCAACATGATATCGAAGCCAAACCACCAGTTATTTTAATAATCCAATAAATGCCTAATTTCCAACATCGGAATAATTCCACAAAATTAAAACAAAATGAAGCAGATTGTTTTGCTCCCTTTTTTTTCTTTAAATCTTTTTCACAAATCAAACCTATCAATTATCAAGAAAGCACATCAGCACCTCTACTTCCTGAGAAGATTACGGAGAGTCAGTTTGTCAAGGAGGACTCTCTCTAACTTCTACAGGTGCACAGTAGAGAGCATGCTGACCGGTTGCATCGTAGCTTGGTTCGGCAAGTTGAGCGCCCTGGAGTGGAAAACACTACAAAAAGTAGTAAACACTGCCCAGTCCATCATCGGCTCTGACTTTCCTTCCATCGAGGGGATTTATCGCAGTCACTGCCTCAAAAAAGCTGGCAGTATCATCAAAGACCCACACCATCCTGGCCACACACTCGTCTCCTTGCTACCTTCTGGTATAAGGTACAGGAGCCTGAGGACTGCAACAACCAGGTTCAGGAATAGCTACTTCTCCACAGCCATCAGGCTATTAAACCTGGCTCGGACAAAACTCTGGATCGTTAATAACCCATTATCTGTTATTTGCACTTTATCAGTCTATTTATTCATGTGTTTATATTTATATAATGGTATATGGACACACTGATCTGTTTTGTAGCAAATGCCTACTATGTTCTGTCTGCTGGTTGCAGGTCTTTTGAAAACACTGTCAGGCAGCTACAGCTTGTTCAGAACGCTGTTGCTAGAGTTCTAACAAAGACCAAAAAATTTGAACACATTACACCAATTCTTAAATCCTTACATTGGCTCCCTGTATGTCAGAGAATTGTTTTCAAAATCCTGCTGCTCACCTGTAAATCACTACATGGTTTAGGACCAAAGTATATCACTGACATGCTTCCACTATATAAGCCTTCTAGACTGCTAACATCTTCTGAAACCAATCTGTTAGTGATTCCCAGAGTAAATACAAAACATGGGAAAGCAGGATTTAGTTATTATGCAACAAATAGCTGGAATAAACTTCCTGAAGATTTAAGACTTGCCTCAACTTTGACCACTTTTAAAACAAGACTGAAAACGTTTATGTTTACTTTAGCTTTCAGCTAAATCTTAACTACATTGCACTTTTAACTTTTGCACTTTTTATAATGCATTTTTAATTTTGCTTTTCTTTTCTTTTAATTCTTCTATTTTATTTCATTTTATTGTATGGCATGTTTTTATGTGAAGCACTTTGAGTCTGCCTCGTGCATGAAATGTGCTATATAAATAAAGTTGCCTTGCCTTGCTGAAGCAAAGCAGGAATGTCATCGTTCTATCTGGGACACATGACAATAAACTCACTTGCCTTGACTTGATCTAGATGTACAAAGGCAGAATACTTTGGATGTAAACCTGAAATAACAAAATGCTGGGAACATGCAACATGTGTGGTGAATCTCCAGAGAGAAACAGTTCATAGTTTACATCCACAATCTTTTCAACAACATTTTCTGATCCTGTTTCTTGTTTGTTTTCTCTCCATGGTGAAACACATTCGGACCACAACTTGCCTGCTTACTCCTTCCGAACTGGAAGCTCCCATTCTGACGTTGAAGCAACTCCTGTAAAACTGGGACTAAGCAGTAGCTCCAGAGTTATGCCCCTGTCCCACTTAGGAAACCTGAACGGAAACCTCTGGAGACTTTGCGCCCCACCCATGGTTTCTGTGCGGTTCCCGGAGGTTTTTGTCGGTCTCCCTACCTGCTTACACTACCTGCAACCTCCAGCAACCACCTACAACCTCCGGGAACCGCACGGAAACCTTGGGTGGGGCGCAAAGTCTCCAGGGGTTTCCGTTCAGGTTTCCTAAGTGGGACAGGGCCATTAGTCTAACACTTTGAACAAAATTTCAGAATCTGTTGAGCAGCCAAGCTTTGTCAGGTCTTTATATTTTATCATAGAATGTGATGCTGCTGGAATAAAAATAATCTCTGGTCAAAGTCATAAATAATATCCAATGGTGATAAGACAGCGGTAAGTTTCTCTGGAGCATTCTCATCTAATTCATCTTTATTGTCACTGAGTTGGGTAGAACAATTCCCTGCTTCCATTTTAATTTCTGCTGTCCAAAAAATCCATCTGATAGTCACAAATGCTGGAGTAATTCTGTGGGTCAGGCAGCAATATACAGATATATTTATACTGTATTATAAAATATTCAATTTGACTGACTCACTGAGTTATTTGAGCATTTTGTCTATCATTGATGTAAGCCAGCATCTGCAGTTCCTTGTGATTACAAAAAATGGTGTGCATTGACTTATCCTCTTAATCCACATCATTACTTTTGGTGTTTAAGAAGGAACTGCAGATGCTGGAAAATCGAAGGTACACAAAAATGCCGGAGAAACTCAGCAGGTGCAGCAGCATCGATGGAGCGAAGGAAATGGGCAACATTTCGGGCCAAAACAAAGCAGAATTTCGGCCCGAAACGTCGCCTATTTCCTTCGCTCCATAGATGCTGCAGCACCCGTTGAGTTTCTCCAGCATTTTTGTGTACCTTCATTACTTTTGGTGTCTGGTCCTTCACTTTTGTTCTATCTTTGGTCCCCTCCCATTTCACATCACCTACTCTCTATGGTATCATCCAAAAGTATTGTGTAGTTTTCACATTTTGCTGAACATATCCAGCTCAAATTCACCGTCACAACTTTTCTCTGTTTCTAGGGAGTAGACTGCTTCGCAAGTATCCAATACTCGACAGCAAATCTAAGCCAACAAGATAGTGGGAAAACAAAATCTCCTTCGCAAATTAACTCCAGTTCCTCTGCAGTCAGCTAACTGTTCAGAACCTTGTTATCATCTTCAACCTTGATCATCTAGACTAACTTCTTCCCACAAGTGGCTCTGCCTCTTGCCTCTGCACATATGAAACCCACGGCCAAACCTTGGTGTCCTCCATTAAGTTGAAATCATTCAAACCCTTCAGCCAGTGTTCCATCTCGTCACCGCTTTCTTTTTTACTAGATTAGGTATTGGTTAAGCAAGGCTTAATGATTTAAAAAAATACATCCAGTGGTGCTGGTTTCCGGAGGGAACAGTGATGGACGCACCACACATCTCTGTCCTCGATGCAGCTGGCAAGCTCCTCTTTTGTCTCGACACATGCGTCTTCTATCAATGTCTTCAGCATTGTCTCCCTTGGGTGGGTTCCCACAGCATAACCTTGTTTGCTGGCAGTTCTGGGTGGCGGTGGCAGTGACCTGCGAGCCTCATCCTTCTCTACCTGATCTTCTCGGTCAGAGTGGAATCTCCGCGTAGAGCAGGGCGTTGGTGATGTGGTCCCTCCAACTGACATTTTGAACTGACACGCCGAACGCCTAATGTGCAAAAGTGAAGGTTTCTAATCAAGTGTTTCATGAAGCCTACCCATTCATTAAAGTCATTTAAAATGTGCTTTACAGTTGATATTCTGCAGAATGTGGTCAAGATGGTTCGTTGCTTAGGTTAATATTCTATGCAGCCTTTTTAATCTAATGTAGTTTGATGTCGCACAGAGGAAGTGGTGTAGACTTAAATTGCATTGCGTGCTTTTCAATTTTCCGTTTTCGTAAAATGTTGCTTCATCTCAGCGTTACAAACGATTTTTAAAAGTATGGGAAGAATAAAGCACAATGCTACACATAGCTTTATGAAATGTCTCTTGTGCACTTTGCAATACTCGAGGAGTATAGTATTATATTTCACATTCATCAGTATCTGGTATCTGTTGTCTTAAATTACAGCCCTTACTCATGTACTAATAATAAATGTAATCAGTGCTAACATGGACACGAGGACATTTTGCTCATCCTGCTATAGGAAGGATGTTAAAGACTGGAACGAATGCTGAGAAGAATTACGAGGATGTTGTTAGGACTTTAGTGCTTGAGGCATAGTGAGAGGTTGGACAGGCTAGGCCTTTATACCTCGGAGCACAGGAGACTAAGGGGTGATCTTATAGAGCTGTATAAAATCATGGAGGGGAGGAGAATCAATAGGGTGAATACACTGTATTTTAATCCAGAGTAAGGGGAATCAAGAGCCGGGGGACATAGGTTTTAGGTGAGGAGGAAACATTTTAATAGGAATCCGAGGGGTAACTATTTCACACAGAGGGTGTATATAAAACAAGATGCCAGAGGAGGTAGTTGAGGCAGGTGCATTACCACATTTAAAGGACATTTGGACAGGTACATGCATGCATAGGAATGGTTTAAATGGATACGAGCCAAATACAGGCAGTGTAAAGGGATATGAGCCAAATACAGGGGATAGTGTAAATGTGGCATCTTGGTCAGCTTTGACAAGGAACCTGTTTCTGTACTGTGTGACTATGATTATACAGTGCCCTCCATAATGTTTGGGACTGACCTGTCATTTATTTATTTGCCCCTGTACTCACCAATTTGAGATTTGTAATCGGAAAAATCACATGTGGTTAAAGTGCACATTGTCAGATTTTATTAAAGGCCATTTTTTTACATTTTGATTTCACCATGTAGGGATTACAGCTGTGTTTATATATAGTCCCCCCCCCCCCCCCCATTTCAGGGCACCATAATGTTTAGGACGCATGGCTTCACAGGCATTTGTAATTGCTCAGATGTGTTTAATTGCCTCCTTAATGCAGGTATAAGAGAGCTCTCAGCACCTAGTCTTTCCTCCAGTCTTTCCATCATCTTTGGAAACTTTTATTGCTGTTTATCAATAAGAGGACCAAAGTTGTGCCAATTAAAGTCAAATAAGCCATTATGGGACTGAGAAACAAGAATAAAACTGTTAGAGGCATCAGCCAAACCTTAGGCTTACCAAAATCAACTGTTTGGATTATCATTAAGAAGATGAGAGCACTGGTGAGCTTACTAATTGCAAAGAGACTGGCAGGCCAAGGAAAACCTCCACAGCTGATGACAGAAGAATTCTCTCTGTAATAAAGAAAAATCCCCAAACACCTGTCAGACAGATCAGAAACATTCCTCAGGAGTCAGGTGTAGATTTGTCAATGACCACTGTCCGCAGAAGAGTTCATGAACACAAATACAGAGGCTACACTGCAAATTATTACCGCCAGAGCGATGGCTGCCCTGCCAGCAGTCTGTTCGTTTTTCCATTCGTTTTGTTATTTTGTAGTGCGTTAAAAGTTTGTTTTAATGTTCTTCGATTTGTTTTATGCGCGGAAGGCGATCGCGGGAAACATTTTTTCCAGTTCTTACCTTCCCGGAGATGTGATTAATTTTCAGATCACATTCTCCGGCGCACTCTGCGGCCTTCCATCGATGGAGCTGGAAGCCTCCTCGGACTGTTGTGAGCCCCACCGCGGGGCGCGGATTTAACATCGGAGCTGATCCCTTGCCTGGGATCGCTCCCACCGCAGCCTGCGGACTTACCATCAAGCTCGCAGTCAGGAGAGGCTGAGTCGGGAGCTCCAACGTCGCAGAAGGTTCGACCAGCCCCGACGTGAGGTTCGATCGCCCGGCGCGGGGGAGCTGACATCCCCCTGTTGCGGGAGCTGATCGCCTCGACGGGGAGGGCCCGAACGCCGCCGGCTACGGGAGTCAAGATCGTCCCGTTCTCGAAGAGAAGGAACTGCCTAAGATCCAAAGCATACCACCTCATCTGTGAAACAAGGTGGTGGGGTGTTATGGTCAGGGCATGTATGGCTGCTGAAGGTACTGGCTCACTTATCTTCATTGATGATACAACTGCTGATGGTTGTAGCATAATGAACTCTGAAGTGTGTAGACACATCCTATCTGCTCAAGTTCAAACAAATGCCTCAAAGCTCATTGGCCAGTGATTCATTCTACAGCAAGACAATGATCCCAAACATACTGCTAAAGTAACAAAGGAGTTTTTCAAAGCTTAATAAATGGCCAATTCTTGAGTGGCCAATCACCCAATCTGAACCCAATTGAGCATGCCTTTTATATGCTGAAGAGAAAACTGAAGGGTACTAGCCCCCAAAACAAGCATAAGCTAAAGATGGCTGCAATACAGTCCTGGCAGAGCATCACCAGAGAAGACACCTAGCAACTGGTGATGTCCATGAATCGCAGACTTCAAGCAGTCATTGCATGCAAAGGATATGCAACAAAAAACTACTTTCATTTACATAACATTACTGTGTCTCAAACATTATGGTACCCTGAAATGAGGGGACTATGTATAAACACTGCTGTAATTTCTACATGGTAAAACCAAAATGTATAAAAATGGCCTTTATTAAAATCTGACAATGTGCACTTTAACCACATGTGATTTTTTTTCTATTACAAATCTCAAATTGTGGAGTACAGAGGCAAATAAATAAATGATGGGTCTTTGTCCCAAACATTATGGAGGGCACATAATGCATATATTGTTGACACAGAGTGCTGGAGTAACTTAGCAGGTCAGGCAGCATCTCTGGAGAACATGTTTCGGGTTGGGACCCTTCTTCAGAGTGATTGCAGTAGGATTAGAGAAAGCTGGAAGGGTGGTGGGACAGGAGAAAGCCTGGCAAGTGATAAGTTGAAGGTAGCCACAAAATGCTGGAGTAACTCAGCGGGTGAGGCAGCATCTATGGAGAGAAGGAATGGGCGATGTTTCAGGTCGAGACCATTCTTCAGACTGGTTTCAGGGAAGGGGGCGGGCTAAAGATAGAATATAGTCGGAGACAGTAAGACTAGAGGGAGAACTGGGAAGGGGAAGAGGATGGAGAGAGAAAGCAAGGGCTATCTGAAGTTATAGAAGTCAATGTTCATACTGCTGTGGTGTAAACTACCTAAGCGAAATGTAAGGTGCTGTTCCTCCAATTTGCACTGATTCACTCTGACAATGAAGGAGGCCCAGGACAGAAAGGTCAGATGGGGTATGGGAGGGGGAATTGAAGTGCTAAGCCACCGGGAGATCAGGTAGGTTAAGACGGACTGAGCGGAGGGCTACATTGACACAGCTGAGTGGATTTCTGATTGGCAGATGGTTGTACAAAGACCATAGATGAAAAGTCAAGAAGTGTGAGATAAGGATACAAGAGGTTCAAAATGTAAAGCCAGAGGAAGGAATATGGATGGAAGGGGAAAATGAGAAATTGGTGTGCATCCAGGTAGGGTACAGGAAAAGTGGGGATGTGGGGGGGAGAGAGGGGGGGGGTGGGGGGGGGGGGGGGGGGGTTGTGAAAATTGGAGACTTCAATGTGCGTGTCGTGGCTACCCAAGAGGAATGTGAGGTGCTGCTTCTTCAGTTTGCGTGTGGCTTTACTCTGAAAATGGAAGAGACCCAGGACAGGAAGGATAGTGTTGGATTGGGAAGGGGTGTTAAAATGGTTACTTTTCCTTTTCCTTTCCGGACCGTAGGAGTAAAATCTGTACGGGCATAGATGAGATGAGCGGTCACCAACTTTTCCCAGGGTAGAGGAATTTTAAACCTCGAGAGCATAGATTTAAGATGCAAAAGTTTTCAAAGGGAACTGAGGGGCAATCTTCTCACACAAGTGTGGTGGGTATATGGAATGAATATGGAGAAGCTGGAGAGGTGGATACAATTACAATGTTCATAATACATTTAGACGGTACCTGCATTGAAAAGATTGAGATGGATATGCAGGCAAATGGAATTAGCTCTGATCGACATCTTGGTCGGCTGGGACATGGTAGGGCAAAGGTCCTGTTTCCATGCTGTACAACTCTATGCAAGTACAATGGCATATGTGAGACCTGTGACTTGAGGAATTGGAAGTACAGGTGCACAACCTTTTATCCGAAAGCCTTGGGACCAGACACCTTTCGTAATTCAGAATTTGTCGGTCTTTGGAATGGAAATTTTTTTGCGTAGATTTTAATGGCTGGCTCAGTGGTAGAGTGCTCGGCTCATATCCGCAAGGTCGCGAGTTTGCGCCTTGATCCCGGCAGAAGAAGTTGGAGCGGGGCTGGGCTGGGCTGCTGCTGGCTGTGGGTCTCTGGGATCTCTGTGCTTGCGGTGGGCCTGGTGGTCGACGTCCAATTGGTCCTGACGTCTCCGGTGACTGCACTGACCTGCAGCCATCGCCGTCGTGAAGACAGTACAAAGCCCCCACGCCGGTGCAATGAGCGGGGAGCTGGAGAGGGGAGGGAAGGGGTCACACACATGGCTGGGAAGCAGAGGGGTGTAGGTGGGGTGAAATTGAAGGGAGCGACAATCTGCTGCTGCCTGCACGCTAAGTTTAAAAGTTCCCACGCAAGACTCACGATACACTGTGTATCGTGTCTACCGTGGGAACTTTTTAACTCAGCGGGCAGGTAGCAGCAGATTGTCAATTATTAACCCTCCCGCGCAATATACTCTCACCTTCTCTTTTATGAATGGGGATTTAGTTCCCCTTTCTTCGAGGACCGACCGGAGGTTCCGCTGTCACCTCTGCGGGCCGCCCTCGGTGAACGTCCTGTCTCCCTGTCCCTGGGATAGTAGGGGGCGATCAAACAGCACAATACCCCCCTCCCCCTCCAACTCCAGAGGAATCCGTTCCCCGATGGGCCGCTACGGCGACAAGTGGCAGTTCGCCCACAGCCCGAACTGCGCGACCCCAAGAACAAGAAGTACCTTCCACACTATCAGCTTCTGCCCATACACTGCGTGTTCCTCTGAAGTTGGAACGGGGCTGGGCTGGAGTTGCTGATCTGGGATCTCCGTGCTTGCAGTGGGCCTGGGGGTCGGTGTCCCGATGAGAGGGCGCAGATCGGGCTGTGGGCGAACTGCCACTTGTCGCCGTAGCGGCCCATTGGGGAGCGGCTTCTGGTGGTCCTGACGTCTCCGGCCAGTTTGCAGTTTTCCTCTGGTTGGAACGGGGCTGGGCTGCTGCTGGCTGTGGGTCTCTGGGATCTCCGTGCTTGCAGTGGGCCTGGGGGTCGGTGTCCCGTTCGTCCTGACGTCTCCGGTGACTGCACTGCGCTGCTAGAATCGCCGACGTGAAGACAGTGCAAAGCCCCCGCGCCGGTGCAGTGAGCGGGTTGCTGGAGAGGAAAGGGGTCACACACATGGCCGGGAAGCAGAGGGGTGTAGGTGGGGTGAAACTGTAGGGAGCGACAATTTGCTGCTGCCTGCACGCTGAGTTAAAAAGTTCCCACGCAAGACTCACGATACACTGTGTATCGTGTCTACCGTGGGAACTTTTTAACTCAGCGGGCAGGTAGCAGCATATTGTCAATTATTAACCCTCCCGCGCAATATACCCTCACCTCTTTTATGGATGGGGATTTAGTTCCCCTTTCTTCGAGGACCGACCGGAGGTTCCGCTGTCACCTCTGCGGGTCGCCCTCGGTGAACGTTTTCAAGGACCTTTCTTCAAGGACCGAAAAAATGTCGCTGTTCGGAGGTTTTCGTTATTTGGATCGTCGGATAAAAGGTTGTGCACCTGTACTGAGTATTTTCAGATGGAAAATTGAGAAGATGTTTTGACATTGGACATTGGGGATTTAAGTATGTGAAAGCGTCAGAAGCAAATAAATCCTTTTTTCACAATTGATTTGGAACAGTACAATATTGTTAATGCCTGATCATGCCGGATAATTACTTCTCCAGAAATGACATGGCCAGGAGATAAGTGATTTTAAACTAGTTAAGTTTTATTTACTGGAGGAATGGGTGACATTTTGGTTCGAGGCCCTTCTTCAGACTCAAAGTCACGGGAAAGGGAAACGACAGGTATAGACGATGATGTTGAGAGATACAGAGCAATGAAAGAAAGATGTGCAAAAAAAGTGATGATGATAAAGGAAACGGGCCATTGTTAGCTGTTTGTTGGGTGAAAACGAGAAGCTGGTGTGACTTGGGAGAGGGAGGGATGGAGAGAGAGGGAATGCCAGGGTTACTTGGAGTTAGATAAATCAATATTCGTACCACTGGGCCGTCAGCTGCCCAAGCGAAATATAAGATTCCGTTCCTCCAATTTGTGTTTATCCTCACTCTGACAATGGAGGAGGCCTAGGACAGAAAGGTCAGTGTGGAAATGGGAAGGAGAATTGAACTGTTGAGCAACCAAACATAGGCGAGACCAAACGTAGACTGGGCGATTGTTTAGCTGAACATCTTTGCTCAGCCCGCCTGGACCTACCTGATCTCCCGGTTGCTCAACACTTTAATTCTCCTTCACACTGACATACTGATGGAAAGGAATGGATGGAACAAAGGAAATGTTTATTTAGGGTGGGACCAAAATGGCTGGCTAGTGTGTTGTTAAAAGCAAGGCTGTGGAAAATGCCCAATTGGATTGATGAAATGAGAAAAACTGAGCAAATTTCTGCATGGGCAGAAATAGCCAGTTCTGATACAGACAAGAGAGATAGAGTCCAAAAGTTGGAGAAATTAATCTTGTTGTACTGAGACTGGCCATTGTGTGATACTTTCAGTTCCAATTGATGTCGGTACAAGCAAAATAATGGTTTAATTTGGTATATGTAGCAATGTTACAACATTTTGAGATTTAAAAAATCAAGTCTGTAATTTATCCCATTAGATAAAGCATAAAAATAAGTTTAATTTGACACCTAATTCACTTTCATATCTCAAGTATTTAAAAAGTTATGGCCATTTTCATACTTGGAAATTAGCATCTTGTTCCCTATTGATTTTCTATGGACATAACAAAAAAGCTGTGATCGCGTGCTGTCAAAAGGCCATAACCTTCTTAAAAATTAAGAGAACTGAAAGAGAACTGAATTTTCAGTTATCGTAGATTGAACCATTCTGAAACAAACATAAAATAATCTAACTTGGATGACCTGAAATTAAAGCATATAATTAGTTAGTTACCCAAGTGTAGCAAATTTCAAACTTCAATTACTAGAGCTAAACATCTATCCATTTCTTAATAAATGATTAACATTTTTAAATAGCCTAAGTGTCCAACTAATATTCACAAATAATTCACAATAAAACATGATTTTTAAATCTCATTTACATCAATTTATAGGCCAAATGGAAGGAATTTAGTGTTCAATTGCTGTAAATTAAAGTCCATTTTAAATCGGCTTTCTAGTGGGTTCCTGTGAACGCGCTGGTTTAGAACGTTCACATTGCGCTGGATTTGTGCCCTCAAATGCCCAGAAAAATACTGCGGGATATAAAGAGCCCAAAATGAGCTACTCGCTATAGAAAACTTTATATACAGGGTTCTTAAGAAGCCCCTTTTAATGTAAAAATAAGGTACATACCATTAATTGTTTGCTTTATAAAACCCTGGGGCTGCGAGAGGTCGCGGGTTTAGAGAGTGATTTTTAAACTACTATAACTATTATACAAGGCCATAAAAACTAATAATACCTTTTGCGACGGGATCTTTCAGCGATTTTTCGTTAATGATTTACTAGGCTGAACATCTTCGATTGGAACAGCCTAGTAAAAATCGCGTTTTAAACCCGCCCCCTCTAAACAGCGCCAAAATCGCGCACACGGCCTGGGGCAGATTCTCAACGACGATTCAGGTAGGTTTTGCAACATACCTAGTATATGTGGCTGACATTGAGAAATACATGCCCATTAATGTACATTGTAGCTGGGAGTGTCAGGACCTGTTACATTATGGGCTTTCACCCAGGAATTATCTTTTACTATTATTGTGGTAAACGGATTTTTTTTTTTTTTAGCACTTCATAAAAACAAGTCTGTTAAGTTTATTGTCAAAGACGACATACGCTGAGGCACAGGTACAATGAAGATCTTGCTTGCAGCAGCATCACAAGCCCAACGGCTCAGACTAAAACACAAAGACAAATTATACATGCATTGCACTTTCTTAATGAAAATAAATGTGCAAAAATAAAGGACATTTGTGCAAAATACAACAAAAAAAAAACAACAGCGTTATGTAATTCACTTCCTAAGCTTGTACTTTAATATGCCACTGTTTAATAGGTTGAATGGAAAATTATTTTTACATATGTCAGTGGGGTCAGGTATGCAAATGCGAATTGTATTGCATCATTGGAAATTTAATGGCATTGCACTTATTGCTGCAGTTTATTACTAGGAACATCTCTGGATGCTTTCAAGAGAGAGCAAGATAGGGCTCTTAAAAATAGCAGAGTCAGGCGACTGTGTGTAGCTGATTACTGCTGAGGATTAATGATTGTACAGTATTGCTCAGAGTTATCCTGCTGCACATTATATCACGAAAATTGCCAATGGCAATCATTTAATCGAGACTGTACTACAATTCTCATATTTTGTGCCGAATGTATTATTGTGACACTTTAATTGTATTTGAGTGATTTGAAGACCTTATTTTCATCTGAAGAAAAACTTAACATTATGGCACGAAAATATTCAGAGGTGGTTTACAGAGTTGTTCCATGTGGGGAAAAACAGGTACAGGTAGTCATACTATGTGTTTTCATAACATGAATTGGATATAATACGTCGAATTAGCGAACATTATTTGCAATACACGGTCGGTATTGGTCAGAAGGTGATTTTGATTGAGATCTAGTGAACCACTAAACTGAAAAAGATATAAGGGAAATTGACAAGCAGGGAAAAAGCTGTCTTACTAAAAAAACAGTCCAGGGAGAAAAAAATGCCTCCCCGCAGTAATCATTGTATTAAGAGCAGGAGTCTGTCAGTTTCATCATAAGTCACCATGGAAATTGACACTTTTCCATTGACACATGAGCAATGATACTGTATTAAACAATGTAACATATAGCCTTTAGTATTTGCAGAAACAAAAAACAACATCTATCTATCTATCTATCTATCTATATCTATCTATATATCTATAAAACTCTGGGGCCATCCGACCGACTGCCGTCTGGCGCCCTTCCTGCCTTTCAATTCGTGCCCGATACTCGCAGATGTCCAATTGGAATGGCCGATGCTCGCAGATGTCCAATCGGAATGGATCCATTTGCATGTACGGCTGCCGGCTGCATTTCTTCCTTTGATTCATTGCCACGCCCAATCCAGACGCTCAATCTCCGGGATCTTTTCCATTTCGGTAGAGATTTCGCTTTTCTTTCTAAGTATCTGCTCCTCATTACATTTCATCGTGTTTAAGTACACGTTTTTAATCAAATCCTTCCCCCCCCCCCCCCCCCCCCCCCCCCCCCCACCCCCAAGTATTTCAAAATTAACTGGCTTCTCCATTTACATGTCAGCTTCCAACACACTTCCAACAAAGTTGCAAGACAGGAACACTGAACTTTTCACTGCTGCAGCAGGCAGGGAAGGTGCCTGCTCAGGGAGGCAGGGCAGTGCTGGAATCTTACTTTTGAGAACGGCTTCAGTTCCATTGGAGGAGACGGGTGCATGGTGGAATATTGGGTTGGGGGATCACACCATTGGGGGAGCAGACCCAACGGGTCTGCACTTGGTCTAGTATATCTATAAAACTCTGGGGCCATCCGACCGACTGCCGACCGGCGCCCTTCCTGCCTTTCGATTCGTGCCCGATACTCGCAGATGTCCAATCGGAATGGCCGATGCTCACAGATGTCCAATCGGAATGGATTCATTTGCATGTACGGCTGCCAGCTGCATTTCTTCCTTTGATTCATTGCCACGCCCAATCCAGACGCTCAATCTCCGAGATATTTTCCATTTCGGTAGAGATTTCACTTTTCTTTCTAAGTATCCGCTCCTCATTTCATTTCGTCGTGTTGAAGTACACGTTTTTAAGCAAATCCTCTCCACCCCACCCCCCCCCCACGCCTAATCCCACCATCCCCCCGCCCCCCCCCCCCCCCCCCCCCCCCCCCCCCCCCCCCCCCCCCCCAAGTATTTCAAAAAGAAACTGGCTTCTCCATTTACATGTCAGCTTCCAACGCACTTTGAAACAAAGTTGCAAGACAGGAACATTCTGAACTTTTCACTGCTGCATCAGGCAGGGGAGGTGCCATTGGATTTTTTTTTAAATCGACTGCTGAGGGAGGCAGGGCAATGCTGGAATCTTACTTTTGGGAACGGCTTCAGTTCCATTGGAGGAGACGGGTGCATGGTGGAATATTGGGTTGGGGGATCACACCATTGGGGGAGCAGACCCAACGGGTCTGCACTTGGTCTAGTAGCTATTAAAAGGCCCTTTATTTTTGAAGAACCTTTAGGGGAACAACTGGGTTTTTGTGAGTCTGAAACTGTTTAACCTCCTAAATGAGCCCTTAATCCTCATTAATGTTAGATTATAGCTCATACCTCCCATAACTATGCTCACCACTAGGGCTGTCAATGATCTAATTTAGTCTCTGTCACCTCCAGAAGTGATTTAAATGCTGTCTGAAGAAGGATATCGACCCATTCCTTCTCTCCAGAGATGCTGCCTATCCCACTGAGTTACTCCAGCATGTTGTGTCTATCTTCAATTTAAACCAGCATCTGCAATTCTTTCTTATACAGTGATGTTAATGCTGTCTGTCCTTGCCTATGTCCCATTCACCTTGGCTCATTCAAAACTCTGCATTCAACATTCAACGTGTGCCCCGCTTGCTCATCACTCCCTATCCTTACTGGTGGCTGCCTGGTGGCTTTCAATCCTCTAACGCATCATATACAATTCTCAGCCTCGTATTTTAATATCTTTCCTCTCCCTGTACTGTCTGTCAGTTTAACATTTTCACAGCCTTCCTGCTATCTTTAATATAATGTATTAATGCTGAATAAATAAATGTTAATGTATTTGCATCTAATGTACCTCATTATTACTCTCAATGGGCCTCATTTAAAAAGGGAGGGAAGGCAGGAGCTTGCATGCAAGGCCCGAGGCTGCTGGTGAACCGGGAGAGCAAACAGGCTATAGACTCACCGATTCCCACAGTTATCTGGACTACACTTGCTCCCACCCTGCCTCTTGCAAAGATGCTCAATTTACTCTCACTTCACTTACTCCCAATTTCTTCATCTGCTCCCAAGATGAGGGTTTTCATTCTATTACATCCGTTGTTCTCTTCCTTCAGTAAACATGGTTCCCTCCCCTCTGCTGCATCTTCTCTGTGTCTCTTAATTCTCGCTCCCTCTCCCCCTACAGAGGAAACAAGGATATAGTTCCCCTAGTTAAGAATAAGGGGTAGGCCATTTAGAATTGAGATGAGGAAAAACTTTTTCACCCAGAGAGTTGTGAATCTGTGGAAATTTTGGTCACAGAAGGCAGTGGAGGCCGATTCACTGGATATTTCCAACAGAGAGTTAGACATAGGTCGTAAGGATAATGGAATCAAGGATATGGGGAGAAAGCAGGAATGGGGTACTGATTTTGGATGATCAGCCATGATCATATTGAATGGCGGTGCTGGCTCGAATGGCCTACACCTGCACCTATTGTCTATCTTTAGTCCTCACCATTTCGCCAGACCAACAGAGGTCACAGCCTTGGTGGGGCTGAGATGCCGGCCCACAAAGTCGGCCGCGGAGGTTAGCTATGGGATCTGCCGGCTCAAGCAGAGCCTGAGTTCCTGTGCCTCGGCCACAGGCGGCAAATTCAACCCACCGATCGGCCACGGAATTCAGCTATGAAAACAAATCTGCAAACTCTAGCCGGGCCGGAGTTCCAGAGTCCTGGCCACATGGGGCAAATTCAACCTGCTGAATCGGCACGGAAGTCCAAATGAGATCGGCCACTTCACCTGGCCTAGGCGTCACATTTACAGGGGGACTTCTGGGATGGGAGGGGGGTGGATATTTTGGCTGGATTAAAGGGGGGGTGGGAACGACCACCAGTTGCTGGAAAATTGGTGATGGACCTGTACCAGTTTCCCGCTGTTAAGATTATATCATGGTGCTGGGGCCCGAGGGCTACAATGTATGAATATTTGGTAGGTTTGATCTGCCCATGAGGGAGCTTGTCGGTGCAGTGATTCACACAGATAGTGGGCGTGGAAGATACGTTCAAGGCCATCGTCTCCTTCAATAAACCCGGTCTTTTTTAGAGGGGAAAAAGGCAAGTAAGCAGTTACATTAAGAAAAGACATGAAGCATGTAATGTATCATATATTGTTTAGTACTCTTTGAGATGATGAAAGTATATGTTCTGTCAGAGAGGAGGAAATGTAAGGATACCAGAAAGCATAATTTAGCAATGCAGCCCATGCCATCAAATACACTTTATGAAGTATACGAATGGCTTTTGTTTCTTTATTTGTCAGCTGTGAGTAAAACAGTATTTACTTTGCTTCCCTGATTGCTATAGAGGGAGTATTGGTGAGTTACTACCTAAAATCTTTGCTGTCCATAAGGTGAAGGGACTTATTCACCGATATTGGGTTGGACTTGTTTTGCCACAGTGATAATACAAGGGTAAGATCATAAGTCAAAATGATATGCATCTTGGAGAGGATGTTGGTAATGGTGCTATTGCCAACCACATGCTCTGGGCAGTTCTTGTTGTAGGTTTGGCCAAAATTGGCATTGTAGTTTTTAGCAAATTGCTATAACACATCTTACTGTTGTGAAAGGTGTGTGCATATCTGGAATGGTTGAGGTTTAGACTTATTATTGTCATGTGTACCGGAGTACAATGAAAAGCCTTGTTTTGCATGCTATTCAATAGATCAGATTACTATACAGCAAGCTAAACTCAAGTATAACAGGTAGAGCAGAGGGGAAGATGCAGAGTGTGTAATGTAGTTGAAGCAGATGCTGATCAAGTGGGCTCCAGTTCTTTTCATGATCTATTGAGCTTCAAGTGTTGGAGCTGCATTTATCTAGGCTAGTGGCTATTACTCCACCTCAACCTCTGAGCCTCATTGATGGTGAAAAGTCCGTAGGCAGTTAACTTGCCAGACAATGTAGTAAAACTAATCCTGCATGCTTATGCCCCTGTCCCACTTAGGAAACCTGAACGGAAACCTCTGGAGACTTTGTGCCCCACCCAAGGTTTCCGTGCGGTTCCCGGTGGTTTTTGTAAGTCTCCCTACCTGCAACCTCTGGCAACCTCCGGGAACCGCACGGAAACCTTGGGTGGGGCGCAAAGCATCCAGAGGTTTCCATTCAGGTTTCCTAAGTGGGACTGGGGCATTAGGGACCTTGTTGCTGCCAGATTATTGGAATTTCCGAAGATAGACACAAAATGCTGGAGTAACTCAGCGGGACAGGCACCATCTCTGGAGGGAAGGAATGGGTGACATTTCTTCAGACCTTTTCATTTTCTAATGCTGATCAGTGAGGAAATAAATTGTTGCGAAAAAAGCCACACAAAGTGCCAAACATACCAGCAGTCATGTTCAATGGTACAATGGTTTATTTATCATCATGAGTACAGAGGTGGAGCGGAATGCTAACAGAATCTCTGGATTGTTATTCTATTAACTTTCCAACCGGCTTTTAATTAATTTTGGATGTTACGCTGCAGAATAATACATTTTCCAGTGAACCTGGTATGTTTCAGGTACGTTTCAAGGAAGAGTGGGAAAGAGAACCAGTTTGTGGGAAAGAGAAGCATCACAGTATGCAGATCTGGAAGGGGGGCTTGAGACAGATGTGGGACCATTGGCAGATCCAAATAATCAGACAGTGGATTATCCTGCGTTTTACTGTTGCATGTGGCTAGTCAGGTCAAGTTATGGGGAGTCGTATAGCATTTAACTGGCATGACTTGAAAGTTGCAAGGTGGCACCCGACAGTGCTGATTCTCTGTGCTCTTGTGCATAGTATGATTTGACGGGATCAATCGCAGAACAACCATTCCGCTGTATCTCTGTACTCATGATAATAAATAAACCATTGTACCATTGAACAGGACTTCTGGTATGTTTGGCACTTTGTGTAGCTTTTTTCACAACACTTTATTTCCACACTTGTCAGCATTAGAAAATGACAATTGATGCCATGGCAACAATATTTGTCAAATGTCCTTGTCCATCAGCATTATTGTACCCATTTATGTGGGTAAATGGAATTGTACAGCGTAGAAACAGGCCCTTTGGCCCAACTTGTCCACGCCGATCAACGTGCTCCATCTACACTCATCCCACCTGCCAACACGTGGCCCATAACCATCTAAACCCATCCTATCCCTTTACCTGCCCAAATGTCTCTTAAATGTTATGATAGTACCTGCCTCAAGTACCTCCCCTGGCAGCTCATTCCATTTACCCTCCACCCCTTGTGTAACAAAAAAAGGTTACCCCTCAAGTCCCCCCCACACCCTAAGCCTATGTCCTCTGGTTCTTGAACCCCTACTCTGGGCAAAAGACTCGTTGTGTAGGTTCTGCTCTTGTTAGAATTCCCAAATTGCAACACATCACGTTTCTCTGCATTGAATTCCATCAACTGTTCCTTAGCCCACCCGCTGCAACTTTTCACAACCATCTTCACTATCTGAAATACCAGCCACTTTAGAAATACCAGCCACTTTAGTGTCATCTGCAAACTTGCTACTCATGCCTTGTACGTTCTCATCCAAATCGTTTATATAAATGACAAACAGCAGTAGGCCCAGTGCCGAACCTTAAGATGCATCACTAGTCATCGGCCTCTAGTCTGAAAAAAAAAACAACCTTTCCCCATCACCGTCTGCCACCTTCCATGAAGCCATTTGTCTATCCATTCAGCATATCTCTCATTGGAGCCCTTGCAATCTAAACTTCCAGAGCAGCCTACCATGCGGAACCTTGTCAAATGCCTTGCTGAAATCCATTAATGCAATGTCTACAGCTCTGCCCTCATAAACCTTTTTGATCACATCTTCATAAAAACTCAATCAGATCCATGAGACAATATCTCCCACATACAAAACCACGCTGACTCTTTAATCAGCCCTTGTCCATCTAAATGCATGTATATCTTATCCCTTAGAATACTCTCCAGTAACTTTCCAACCACAGATGTTAGGCTCACTGGCCTATAGTTCCCAGACTTTTCCCTGCAGCCCTTCTTAATTAGGGGCACTATATTTACAACCTTCCAGTCTTCTGCTAGGTATAGAAGTGAGATCGACCGATTGACCAAATGGTGCCAGCACAATAACCTGGCTCTCAACACCAGCAAAACCAAGGAACTGATTGGGGACTTTGGAAGGGGTAGGATAGGGACCCACAATCCCATTTATATCAATGGGACGATGGTGGAAAGGGTCAATAACTTCAAATTCCTGTGTGTGCATGTTTCCGAAGATCTTTCCTGATCCCAGCACACTGACGCAATTATAAAGAAAGCACATCAGAGTCTCTACTTCCTAAGAAGATTACGGAGAGTCGGTATGTCAAAGAGGACTCTCACGAACTTCTACAGGTGCACAGTAGAGAGCACAATGACTGGTTGCATCGTGGCTTGGTTCGGCAACTTGAGCGTCCAGAAGCGGAAAAGAATGCAGAAAGTTGTGACCACTGCCCAGTCCATCATCGACTCTGACCTCCCCACCGTCAAAGGGATCTATCGCAGTCGCTGCCTCAAAAAGGCTGCCAACATCATCAAGGACCCTCACCATCCTGGCTGCACACTCATCTCTCTGATGCCGTCAGGTAGAAGGTACAGGAGCCTGAAATCTGATACATCCAGGTTCAGGAACAGGGGCTTCCCCACAGCCATCAGGCTATTAAACTCGCCATCAAACTAACTCTGAACTATAACAGCCTATTGCACTTTATCTGTTTATTTATGTGTGTGTATATATGGCCTATGCTAATGTAGACACACTGAACTGTTCTGTATTTATGCTTACTATATACTGTTGTGCTGCAGCAAGCAAGAATTTCATTGTCCTATCTGGGACACATGACACTAAACTCTCTTGACTTGACTCACTCGTATTTAATGTCTTGTGAATGTGAGAACATGTGGAGCTTGCATGAACTTTTCAGTTGTGCTTGGCAAAACACTGCACATTACTCTCTCTCCCCTTTTCCTTTTCACAGGCTCCTATGGTTGTCGCAGAACGTACTACTGATGACTACAAGAAGATGGGCACATTCTTCGGGGAAATCAATAAATGTCTAGTCAACATTGGCTTCTCGCGGATACCATTTGGGACTCGTGTTGTGGAGCCAGTCGTAATGGTTTTCTTTTGGGTTCTGCTGGGATTCCTTGGACTACAAGCGTTATCTTTGGTGGGTGCTCTCTGCCTTGTTATTATTTTCATCCAAGAATAAAAGATGCCCGAAGAATGTACTTGAAATTCACTTTTCTACTTTGTACGTTATATAATTATGTTCAGAATTTGTATTGATGTGAATATGAATATTTATTATTTGGATATATAATATTCAAAAAGAACTTTAAAGTATTGCTATGTACCAACTTTTTAAAGCTTTTTTAATCTTTGCAAAAAAAAGTGTACTGTATATAAGTGTACAATATTGACAAGGCTGTGGCTGAAATGCAATATTTTTAATGAACATTTCATTTTGGACACCATGTGAATTTTTTTTTGTGGAGAAAACTCAGGGCATGAAGAATGAAATAGTTGCCAAATTATTCATGGGTAAAAGTCTTGATTATTGTAAAGTTATTCTCACTGTAAACTTTTTAAGCAAAGCCTTGGCTTTAGCAACAGATGTGTCTTTGGATTCTTCTGTAGCACACTAAAGTGAAGAGTTACTTGAAATGTTTTTCTCATGCCAACTTTGATTTCATTGGTATTCTTGAAACTGCTGAGCAATACATGGATATTTAAAATAAAAACATTTGTAGCAAAAAAACCCACAGTCGCTTTGTATGCCTTGATTTATATCGTTTCTCTTCCAATTGTCCTTTTTTCTGTGAAGCAATGCTCTAGCTTCACAAATCAACATTGAGAGAAGAATATATATTAGGTGGTGTGTATATGGACAAGCTGCCATGGTAGAGACAAGTACAATTGTGACATTCAAAAGACATATCAACGGGGATATGGATAAGAAAGGTTTGGAGGGATATGGGCCAGGGGGAGGTATGTGGTGATGATGATGATAATTTCTTGTCACTTGTAACTAGGTACAGTAAAATTCTTTTTTTTTTTTTGCATACAAAGGAGACGGTCATCACTAAGATGCTGACAAAGATACAAAATGTACTCCCTGCTTCCTTAACACCCCCCCCCCCCCCCCCCACCGTCGGATCGCGACACCACCCCTCCCCCCCACGCCAAATCCATCTTTGATCTCAGCGGCGACACCGGACTACGACCCCAACCAGCTCCGACCTTGACCTGACCAACTCCAACCTTGACCTGACCCGCTCCAACCTTGACCTGACCCACTCTGACCTTGACCTGAACTCGACCCGACCTCGACCTGGCCTCGACTCGACCCACTCCGATCTCGACCTGACCCGCTCCAACCTTGAGGCTCCGACCTCGACTAACTCGCTCATTCTACTCTAAGTGTATGATTGAGGTGTGAGGCTATAATAGTAAGATTAAACGAGAACTTACCAGTTTGAAGTTTGATCTGTATTTTATGAGGAGTTACGATGAGGGACTACGTGAAGAACCCGTCCAGTACGCATGCGCGGCATACTTCAAAGCAGCGGTGTGGAATCACAGATAGACACAGTTATTGAAGTAAACATAGTAAAGATAAGGAGACATCAGTTTATGAATTTGACCCATATTAATGAGGGTTGGAGCAGAGGGCACGTAATCCCTCATCGTAACACCTCATAAAATACAGATCAAACTTCAAACTGGTAAGTTCTCGTTTAATCTTACTATTTTACTTCGGAGTCACGTGAGTGACTACGTGAAGATTTCAAAGCTCTGTGATTTCAAACCATGTAACAGTTATTACTACATCACTGCCGAAGTCTTTGAGGGAGGAAGTGTGTTATCGTAATCAACCAATGAATCTGTTTGTAGAAAAACACAATGGTATTTTTTACAATAACAATGAAGAAATTTAAAATGCTCCCCTGGGCTTAATTTAAATATTTGCAGACTGGAATATTTCCTGCAAATAAAACGGGTTTTGTCAACAGCTTATAATAAATTTTTCTGAACGTTTTACCCCCACCATCCTGCTGTAGCCAGGATGTGGTTTATAGGCACGTCCATTCTTTTTGCCGTTGACGTGGAAGCTTGTCCTGTGGAATGAACTTTGAACATGTTAGTTTTATCCCAGCAGCTTTAGTACCTGCTTGAGCCATCCCGAAATGGCTCGTTACCCGACCACAAGGTTTTTTTGTGACTGACCCACAAGGCTTTTCATCTCCCTCGAATATTTAGGTTGTGTCTATGTAGGATAATAGGGTCATGGCACATTACCGTGTTTCTGGCGGGTAAGCCCGGATTCCACGACTGGATTAGGTGTTCCTGGTCTGCTCTGTTTGACCATTCCCTGGACAATGATAGAGATCTGGTCTGGAGCTGTGAGCATGGTGTCCAGTTGCAATAGGAGTAGTGACTGGACCCTCTGTGCAGCTCCAAGTGCCATCAACATGTGTGTTTAGAGCATAGATGGTTCAGGTTGAGGGATCTGGCTGGTGGGCATCCCCTGAGGTATGGCAGTACCACACTGACATCCCATATATGGGTGTACCTGGTCTAGGGGTTTAGAGTTGTAATACCCTTCATAGATTTACCACCAGCCAGTGGGACCCCATGGCCTGTTGTCCTGGAGCTGGTTTTGAAAAGACAGGCAGGGCAATTCTAGCTGTGTTGATGGTACTGTAGCCGAATCCTTTATCATGGTGAAGGTTCACCAGGAATTCCAGTACGTAGTAACTGTAGCGGTTGAGTAGGTGGTCCCTGTATCCAAGCAGTACTTCTCCCATATATTGATGCTGGACAAGTGCTGTAGTCCAGTGGATGTTCAGAGGGATGCTGACATGGTGTCGACGGTTCGTTATGATAATCCCAGTCCCAGAAGTGGTTTGTGCAGAATCTGCAACCCAGGAGCTTGATTTTCCCATGGCACGGATGGCTTGTGCCCGACTCCGAGTGTTAATAATTCTGGGTCACTGGGGAATACCATCGAAGTTTCAACAACCATGTTATGGAGTATTGGGAACCATGGCTGCGTAGGCCAGTCGGGTACTATCAAAAATACCTGAAGCAGAGTCCATTTGTACTGTGCGTAGTCCCCGACTGATGAGGCAGAAGGGAAGAAATACATAGAAAAATAATTTCCCCAATCCAGCGCGAACGCATTTGCTGCTGCTGCCTCAGGGTCTGGTTCCCAAGCGACATACATAGGTACCTGGTGATTTAGCGTTGATGCAAATAATCGATATCTGGCGTGTCATATAGCTTGATAGTTTTAGTGAAACTTTTTTATAAAAACATCTAATCGATGTTGTCATTAAATTTATGTGACCTGGTGTCTGTCACTGTATTTAGCTTACCTGGCAGGTAAGTTGCTGATAGTCAAATACGTCTTTGGACACACCATTGCCAAATTGTGTTGACCAACTTGTCGCATGATACCGACTTTATGCCGCCCATATGGTTAATGTAGGCCACCACCGTAGTATAGTCTATTTATAACCGTACATGCAAGTGCTTTAAATCCATAAAATTCACCCAAACATTTTTAGATAATTAATGCCCAGTGTAAGTGGTAACCCCACCACTGTCGTTCTGATATTACTTCAGTGGGTAACTTCATGAGACGCTCAATGACGACCTGTATGTCGTTTTTGATACTAAGGTCCGAATTATGTAGCCAGAAATGCTACCATTTTCCCAATTACTCTGTTACTTGTCGAGTAGTTGGTAGTTTGTTGACCATTAATTTGTTGCATGTTTGTGCCAATTCAACTATGTTGTCTCTTGGCAACATTATAGTCACGTAGACTGAATTAATTATGAAGCCCAAGATAGTCCAAGAAAGAGGATGGCTTCAACTTAGATTTATCTGGATGCAAGACAAACCCCAGGGTTCCGAATAACTGTTTGTTAGTTAAACAGTTAACAAAATCAAATTCATGGCCTTACCTAGCATATAGGATATCGCCAAGACATGCCATGACAATATGTTTTTGTCTTCTGAATATTGCCAGAGCTGGTTTTAATGTCTGGCCAACTCTCTTGGGCTGATGTGAGCCCATTGGATAACACTTTAGACTGCTATAGCTGCGGCATCCAGATAAATTTCAGGTATCTGCGATGATCCTAGTGAATGATACTAAATGGTAAACATCTTTAAGATGAATGCTTGCCATAAAGTATTCTATGGAATTTGGTTGTTTGGCAGTAACAACCGTTCCATTTTGAAATGTATATACTTAACAGACATATTTAGTGAAATAAAGTCAATGATGATACGACATCCACCATCTTTTTTGGGTTTAGTTTTTTGAATATATTTGCAAGGGTTCAAGTTTCCCCATGATGTCCCTTTCTTTAACAAAGAGGGGGGAAAAACCCCTCTGGGGTGAATGTTGACCTGGTGGATTTTTCTAGTGTGAATTGTATTCACTAATGCCATTGAGTATATACTATCACTCGTGATAGACTCCCATGTTAGTATTGCTCTGTACACTGGAAAGACCAGACCCACCTACCTCCATGGTTGTGGGTATTCTTCTGTTTCCTATGGTCCAATGAATGTTGCACGTCGTCTGACGTGACGGTGACGTTGGGGGGTGGCACATTTTCCAGGGGGTCCGCTCCGGGCCCTGGTCTAAGGAAGACTTTCGGGGATAGATGCGGCCCCAAGCTTTCATCAGTCCGATATGGTAGACGTTGACTGATGGATGCGGTAGGGTGCTGCTGCATAGGAATTACTGTTTTTGGTTACTCGTCCTCTCTCTTCACGAGGGGTTCCCACGTAGCTGTCCACTACACCTAGCAGCTCTTCCTGTTCCTGCACCCTTGCATACTCCCGAGATCTTCAGCCATTGCCCCTGTTCTTGACCAGCCCAGCCCTGGTCACCAAAGCTCCTCTGGGAAGGAGAGAGCAATGGACAGTGCAGAAACACTGTGGAGGGAGTGCCTGACCTCCCTCTGCGAGAGCACCCCCCTGGGGCGCATCTCGCTGGAGCTCCTGCTCCAAGAGCCGCTCCTGCAGCTCAGGCGGCTGTCTCTCCCCCTCCTGGGTGGAGAGACGTCCCCGTCCGATGTCGGAACCACCGGCCGGTTCTTGCATATACATCCAGCCCGCTGCTCAGGCGCTAGCGGGGCTGGGCTCGGTCGCGGTGTCGGGGTAGCGGACCGCCCGGTAAGCGGTCCTACCGCCTGTTGCTGTCCCCGCAATGAAGACGCTCCTCCGTGGTCGAGCGGGCAGGTGCAGGCGGCTGTCTTTCCACCTGGGGGTGGAAAAAACGTCCCGTCCTACGAGTCGGAACCACCGGCCCGACGCCTCCGTGGCGTTCTTCCCAGCCCGCTGCTGAGGCGCTGACGGGATGGGCTTGGCGCAGTGTCGGGAGCGGAGCGCTGGTTAGCGGTCCTGCCGCGGTGATGCTGCCCCCGCGATGGAACGGTCTTCCGTGGAGTCGAGCGGGGGCAGGACTGCACCGTTGTTGCCCCCTGGATGAAGGTGAGTCATGCGGGGACAGGTCTCCCTCGTTGCTGCCCCCGCGAGAATGGGCTCGAGCGGGGACAGGTCTCTCTCTCACCGTTGCCGCCCCTGTGTGGAGTGGCACCGGCACCGGCACAGCTCCCTGTCCGTGGACCGCAGCGTGTGCGGTCCTGGTGGCGTCTTTCCCCCCCCCTTCCGCGAACGGAACACTCCTTCCCCGGAGTCCAAGGGGGCCGCTTGCGTGTGGAGTGGCACCGGCACAGCTCCCTGTCCGTGGACCGCAGTCCTACGGGGAACAAACAGACGCGAGGGGCTGTTAGAGTGAAGGTAAGTACTTACCTAAAGCTTCGTCTTTCAGGTTGTAGCGGGAGCCCTGACTCCCGCCTGCCGCTGTTGCCTGCTGAAACGTAATGCCGCGCATGCGTACTGGACGGGTTCTTCACGTAGTCACACACGTGACTCCGAAGTAAAATTGTTGGTGTATGTTGACATGTGGGGCTAGTTCGGTGAGGCAGCTTGGGCAACATGAAAGAGTTGTTCCAAATGGACCTGTTTCTATGCTGTATAGCTCTATTACTCTCACGTGGAATGAAGAGAGCACATTTGGGAAACAATGCCACAACAGCAGTATATAAATGGGGTGACAGTGTAAATTGATGACATTTATGATGACATTTATTAATTATTCATTATTATGACATTTACAAAATACATTTATGTTGGAAAATTGCAACATGATCATATTGAGTCACATAGCAAGGCACCAGGCCCTTTGGTCCACAGAGATTGTGTAAGCCAGGAGTGGGGAACCTGCGGCCTTAAGCCCGCATGCGGCCTTCTAGGCCATTAAGTGCGGCCTTTTGAATGAATCCAAATTTTGTAGAACAAATCCTTTTTTTTATTTTTTAAATCAATATGTTTTTGTTCGTCTTTATTTTAATCTTAAAATAAACGTATTTAAAATATCAAAGAGTAAAAGAAGATTCAACAAAATAATGCTCCCTGACTTTTGAATGAATCCAATTTCGAATGAAACTTTCCAATCAGGTTTCAGGGCCCACCACAGCACAAGAGTCTGTCTTGTTGAAGGTACATAATGACCTATTCCTCACCATTGACTCTGGCAACTGTGCAATCCTGCTTCTTCTCGACCTCAGCGCTGTATTTGATACTGTTGACCACACCATCCTAATTGACCGTCTCCAGTACTGGGTTGGTATTGATGGCACTGCGCTGAGCTGATACATCTCCTACCTCAAAGATAGGAGTTTCTCTACAAACATAGGCAACTCTTTCTCCTCCCCAGCTAGCCTTTGCTGTGGGGTTCCACATGGCTCCATTCTAGGCCCCCTCTTCTCCCTGTATATGCTCCCCTTAGGCCAAGTCATTCAAAGGCACGGCATTTCCTTCCACTGCTATGCAGACGATACACAGCTCTATCTCCCCCTGAAACCCAAGAACCACTGCCTCGAGGATATAAAGTGTTGGATGGCCCAGAACTTCCTCCAACTAAACAAGAGTAAGTCTGAGGTCATCCTTCTCGGCCCCTCGGACTCCATCAAAACGGTAGCAGGCAGCCTTGGAAGCCTTACCCCATTACTCAAACCTCACGTCAAAAACCTTGCCGTGATATCTGACTCCGCGTTGAAATTTGACAAACAAGTCAATGCCGTGGTAAAAGCTAGCTTCTTCCAGCTTCGGATGATAGCTTAAAATAAAACCATTCCTCCAATTTGACGACCTTGAAAAGATCATCCACTCATTTATCTCCTCCTGCCTTGATTACTGCAACTCCCTTTACACTGGCATCAGCCAATCATCCCTGTCCTGCCTACAATTGGTCCAAAATGCCGCAGCGAGACTCCTGACGGGCACCCGAAAAAGAGACCACATCACCCCGATTCTGGCCTCTCTCCACCGGCTCCCTGTGCGGTTCCGAATCAATTTCAAGTTCCTTCTTTATGTCTACAAAGCCCTTAGCGGGCTCGCCCTCACCTACATCAAAAATCTGCTTACCCACCATACCACCTCTAGGTCCCTCAAATCGGCCGACTTGGAATTACTGACCATCCCGCGGTCTAGGCATAAGCTCAGGGGCGACTGCGCTTTTGCGGTTGCAGCTCCTAGACTATGGAACAGCATCCCTCTTCCCATCAGAACTGGTCCCTCCATCAACTCTTTTAAGTCTAGACTTAAAACTTATTTCTACTCTCAAGTCTTTCTTGAGGTCCTCTGAGGGAGCGCTGTATGTATGTATCTATGTATGTATTGTTGATCTATGTAGCACTGTTTGCAGCACATTAGTACCTGCACTAATGTAAAGCACTTTGGTCAACGAGAGTTGTTTTTAAATGTGCTATAGAAATAAAATTGACTTGACTTGACTGACGGCCACAATTAAAACATTAGTAAGTCATGAGGGCTATTTTAACACCTGTTATGCTCATGATTCAGTTCTAATGCGACTCTAGAATGTACGTTAACCGCCCTGCCTGACTGGTGCCACCACCACCTGAGGCTTGTTGACAAGAGGGAAGGTGGAGAGTCCGCAGACCATCCAGTCTTCAGTATTATCAACTTTTTATAGCGCTGCATGTGGCTTTCCATTTGAAGTTGAATTTGAGAATAGTTAAACCATGTATTGGTTTGACTTTTTTTTAAATTCTGTCTGCCTAACAGCCCATCATGTCAAAGAAAACCAAGAGAACGCTGAGGGAAGAAAGTTTTTAATGAGGATTGGGAACTGCAATATTATCTTGTTTCTGCTAAAGATAAGATGATTTGATTACTTTGTAATACTGCAATATCAACATTAAAGAAATCCAATGCTCATCAGCATTATGCTACTCATAAGGGCCACAAATATTCCAAATTAGAGAGTGAGGCGTGAAAGGTTGCATTGCAGAAATTAAAAGATGAAAAGCAACGGTATAGGCAGTTATTTCAAGCAGCGGTAAGACCCGGAAATAATGCTACTGTAGCGACTTATATAGTAGCCTATATACTCGACGGGGGGGGGGGAGCCATTTAGCGATGTAGAAATTCTAAAAGAATGCATTGTCGAAGTTGTAGGATGCTTAACCCCCGATAAGGATTCAAAGTACAAACATCTGCCTCTTTCAAGGAGAGCTATAACTGATCGACAGTGTGAATTAGCCCTCAACGTAACAGAACAACTTCACGCAATACTCTGAAAGGAAAATATATTATTCAATCGCTTTGGATGAATCAACTGTTACTACTGACTCGGCACAGGTTTTATACTTCATTCGGGCCATAACAGAAGATTCTTATTCACTAATAATCCCATCCTTTAGCGCCTGGGCCATTGGCTTTTATGCATTGGCATTTCCAGTGCTCATCAAAATATTCAAATGTATTGAGAGTACCTTCCTTCCTCATCCAACTGCAAGAACGTGTTCTGGATTTGAGTCATTCTCTGAACACAAGAATTCTTCCTCAAATCTACAAATCAGTTTCCACACTTTGACTGACTCTATGACTCTATGTACCACTTACAATAAAAACCTGTGACCATTAATTATCGATACCACCTGAAGACACCTCTCACTATGCAATCTACCCATGGCCCTCAGTCTTGTACACCTCATCCGGGACGGTCTTCAAATCTGAGCCCAGCCTGTCCCTCCGCAGTGGAAGAATTCCATCCCAGGCAATGTCCTGGGAGGGTAACATGGAACAGCTATATGGGCAGCTTCCTCACAATTCCAGCAACCTGGGTCAGATCCTTACCTCCAATACTGCCTGTGTAGAGTTGGCATGTTCTCCGTGATTACTTGGTTTTTCTAAGTGCTCCATTTTACCACAACATTTGAATGATGTGTGCGTTGATGGGTGAATTGGCCACCACATATTGTCTGTAGTGTGTCGGTAAGTGATAGAGCCTGCGGAAATGTTGATGAAATCTTTGCACACACTCCACTGAAATCACCCGCTTCCTATAATGTCTCGACCAGATTTGCATGTGACCGCGTACAGCTATGGCCTAACAAGTGATTTGCTGTAAAACCCTGTTATCTGGCATGCTTGGGAATTTAGTTACACCCAGGACTATTGGATGATAATCTTAATAATATGTAAGCACACCTATAATTCCTATTTTTGATGCACTGTAAAATAATAAATGGCCTGGTGAACCACAGTGAGTTGAAAGAGAGCATGGTAATTGGGTTCCCCGGATATGGGAATCATCACCCATTAGAGCCAGATGTCAAACTCTCAGGATTGCCAGGTCATGGAGTGAATATTCAGTGTTTTACAGTATATAGTTGCAGCATAGCCTCCCTCCTCATTACTTCCTAGATTCCTAATGTTCCAATAAACTGCGAGAGGGATTTTTTTACCCTCTCCCAGAGGTCGGATGGGCCGAATGGCCTGATTATACTGTCACTTACGACCCCCCCTCCCCTCCTTCACATTTCTTCCCTGTGCACCACCTGGATCCACGTCCATTGCTTCCACTAAACTCCCTCATCCTCTCAACCCCCCCACCTTTACCTACATCACTTCCTCTGGCCTCATGCCTCTTCTCTCCTTATTTTACCTGCATTTGTTTCTCCTTTTTTTTATCTCTGTTCTTTGTCCACCCATCTGCAATTAACCCCCTTCACCTGGATCCAACTATCTCCTTCTTTTCTTCTAGCTTTCTCCTCCCTCCTCTTCTTAGCAAGTCCACATCACAAGATTAGACATTGTTCAGCCAGAACTGAACACACTTCTCTGCATCTGCATACAATGGCGTCTTGCGCTTCTTGTGCTCGTGTGTCGTGGTGGAAAGATTGGTGGGAACAATGCCACGACGTGAACGCTCTTTCCTTGACCCCTCCTCCCTAGGTAAATCAGCCTAAAGGAGGGTCCCGTCCTGAAATGCTTCCCATCCATGCTCTCCGAAGGTGTTGCCTGACCTGCTGGGTTACTCCAGCACTTTGTGTTTTTTGCTGAAGGTTCCAGCATCTGCAGTTCCTGGTGTCCACAAGAGAAATGCAACAAGTTGAGCAATATCTGTGGCGGCAAAGGAATGGTCAATGATTCCGGTTGAGCCCCTGCATCAAGACTGGGAATGTATTTGGAAGATGGTCATTATAAAGAGGTAAGGGGAGGGTAAGTCAGGTTGGTGGCTCGGGTGGAATCTAGTGGCATGCAGGACTCAGGAACTCCTTGTGTCCGTGTGCATTGTGTATATCCTTGCCTTATTAATCTTAACATTGTTCGAACTTCAGATCCAGCTGCCCTTTCGCTTCTCCTCTTACAAATTCATCAGCATTATTCTCTAGATAAAGACTACTTTACTGTCAATAATGTTGTCATTTTTTAGTTTAGTTTAGAGATACAGAGCGGAAACAGGCCCTTTCGGCCCACCGGGTCCACGCCAACCAGCGATCCCCGCACATTAACACTATCCCATACCCACTAGGGACATTTTTTTCATTTACCAAGCCAATTCGCCCACAAACCTGTACGTCTTTGGCGTGTGGGAGGAAACCGACGATCTCGTAGAAAACCCACATAGATCACCGGTGAAAACGTACAAACTCCATACAGACAAGCACCCGTTGTCGGAATCGATCCCAAGTCTCCGGTGCTGCCAGCGCTGTAAGGCAGCAACTCTACCGAAGACACAGTCTGTTGTCTCATTTGGTGTATGGTGTCCAAATGGTCTAGAAAGTCTCATGACATACAAATTTATATATGCGTACATATATGCTTCATTATAGCTAATCCGGGTATGCATGCATATTGTGGTTAATTTGGAGAGCTGCTTATATTAAGCTGTTGTGTGAAAATATCTCACTTAGTTTCAGAAACTGATTTAATGTCATGTGGCCAGAGTTTTTGTAAACGTCACTCAGCTGCTATTTTGGTCATGCACTCTTGGAGTGCACGTCTGCCTTAGTCATTCCAATTAATAATCATGCTAGCAATGCCAATAAAAGACTGAGCTCATTAATATTATGAGGATGCAATGGAAATATGTTGCTTACTGGCTATTTGGCCCACAATTAATTTGTCAATGGTTGCTCTTAAAGTCTCTTAAAATTTCACTCTCTGTCTCACTCTGTTCCCTAAAACAGGCAAATCTCAATTAGAGTGTTGAACTTAAATTGCCAGACTGCTTCAAAGTGATCAGAAATTTCCTTGCAAATAAATAATGGGAATACCAAAGTCTTGCACTGAGTTATAGATGCATTATGTGCCCTTCCATCATGTCTTCCCACCATTTGTGACTAAATTTTCCTTCCAACGTCCTGAGAGGAAACTTTTTTACATCAAGGGTGGTGGGTGTAATGGGGCTGTCCCACTGCGGCGACCTAATTGGCGGGTTTAGAAGAGTTTGAAAAAGCGTCATGTTGAAGACCTCCTTTGAGTATGTAGAAGACCTCCTTCGACTATGTTGAAGACTGGCTTCGGGAAAATTGGACACTGGATAGTGGAGAGTGAAGATGAACTCCTTCGATCTCCTTCAACCTCCCTTCGACTATGTTGAAGACTATCTACGACTACCTTCGACTACCTTCGATTACCTTCGACTACCCTCGATTACCTACGAATAACATGCCAACCTACTACGACCTACTTCGACTAAACCTACGATTAAATAAAACATCGATTTTTTTCCATGGCGACCTTTTGTTACTCGCGGGCATTTTTCAACATGTTGAAAAATACGCCGCGACCTAGCTGAGGCCTCGAGTAAGCGGGGACTACTCTCGAGCATGAAGGAGAATTACAAAGACCTCCTAGGACCTGTGTCGACCGTGTTGCGAGTATGAGTCGAGGGCAAACTTTTCTCAACTCGCCAACTAGGTCACCGCAATGGGACAACCCCTTAAGGAACAAGCTGCCAGAGGAGGTAGTTTAGAAATGTACTATTTCAATGTTTAAGAAACAGACAGGTACATGGATCAGATAGGTTTAGGATGGGCCATATGCAGGCAGATGGGACTAGTGTAGATGAGGTATGTTGGTCGGCGTCGGCAAGTTGGGCTGAATGGCCTGTTTCCGTGCTCTATGCCTCTGTGATGACACAGTGATTCACTTGCACTTCCTTTTATTTCCAAATTTTCATTTCAGATTTCCAACATTGGCACTTTTTTAAGTTTTCTGCTTCCGGCCAGTTTGAATAAGACTATGTTTTTGCTCTTCACAGCCGTGACCTGACCTTCCGGCCTTTCCCATTGCACTAAAATAAGAGCAGATGACACTGGAGGTATACATCAGTTCAGGCAGCATAGGCAGAGCGACATCAAGAAGGTTAACATTTCAGGCCCTTCATCGGATGCTGCTTGCTCTACTGAGTGCTTTCAGCATCTTCTCATTCCGTTTCAGATTTCCAACAACTGCACTGTGTATTGCATCTCACAATTCTGGCTTTATGTTCTTTTTATTTCTATGTTTTTTTATCTATTTACACTTTGCCCTGATTGACTGCCTTTACCACCCTCTCTCAATAAACCCTAATGTGCAACATCCCTCTTTCTTCGCCTCCACCCTATCATAGAAACATAGAAAATAGGTGCAGGAGTAGGCCAATCGGCCCTCCGAGCCTGCACCACCATTCAATATGATCATGGCTGATCACACAAAATCAGTGCCACGTTCCTGCTTTTTCCCCCGATAACCCTTGATTCTGTTAACACTAAGAGCTATATCTAACTCTTGAAAACATCCAGTGAACTGGCCTCCACTGCCTTCTGTGGCAGAGAATTCCACAGATTCACAACTCTCTGAAAAGGTTTTTCCTCATCTCAGTCCTAAATGGCCTACTCCTTATTCTTCAACTGTGACCCCTGGTTCTGGACTCCCCCAACATCGGGAACAATTCCCCTGAACCTAGCCTGTCCAATCCATTGAGAATTTTATATGTTTCTATAAGATCTCCTCTCATCTTTCTAAATTCCAGTGAATATCAGCCCAGACGATCCGTTCTTTCCTCATATTGTCAGTCCTGCCATCCCGGGAATTAACCTGGTAAACCTACGCTGCTACCATTGATATTCCTTTTCTTTGCTGCACCCTCCTTCTTCTCCGCGATGCATATTTCTAAATTTACCCTGCTTTAATGCAAGCTCATTAACGCGCAGTGTTAAATCTTTGTCTTGCTCTCCTCAGAAGTTCACCGAGTAGCTGAGCTTTCACACTTCCTGTTTTTATTTCTGACTTGGCGGATCTGAAAGGGAAATTGTGCACTTTTTGTTCCATGTGGTCAGCCATCATTTCAATTTCTATGCCCATAATTGTGTGATTTTATAGAAATCACACTGACCAAGTGCAGACCCGTTGGGTCTGTTCCCCCAACGTGTGGTTGCGGGGGGGGGGGGGGGGGGGGGGGCAAGCGGGTACACCAACACTAACTACCCCCCCCCCCCCCATCCCGCACACACGCTAACTAACCCCCTTGATATATTAATTTGCTCCTTTTACCCCATAACTCCCCTATCCACTGATGTATAGCCCCCAACACTAGAGAGTGAGGGCAGAGAGAGAATGGGGAGAGGCAGAGATAGAGGGGCAGAGACAAGGGCAAGACACAGAGGGAGAGGGGGGTGTAGGGGAGGAGGAGAGGGAGGGTGGGGAGAGAGAGATGGGAGGAGAAAGAGAGGGGAGGAGAGAGAGGGGAAGAGAGGGGGGGGGTTGGGGAGGGGGGGTAGGGGGGAAGAGTAGAGGGGAGAAGGGGGTTTAGAGGAGGGAGGGCGGGGGTGGGGGGGGTAGAGAGAGAGAGAGGGGAGAGAGAGAGACATCCATTCCAACCCCTTTCATGGAGAGCCTCCTTCTCTCAACTCAGGATAAACCTGAACTTGTCTCACTCACTCTGCTACTAATGTCCTTACTCAGGTACAGCCCTCTGAGCCTATCAACACTGTGCCCATCTGCCTATCTTGACACCTGGTTAAGGTATACCTTAATGATAAAACTCTAATCCTTCCTTTCAAATCCATGGTCTAGAACATCCCTATTATTCTTATTTAATTCAAACCTGGAGCCCATTCAAATTAAAAATAAGACATAAAAGTGCTGGATTAACTCAGCTGGTCAGGCAGCATCTCTGGAGGACATAGATGGGTAATGTTTTGAGTCCGAAGAAGGTTCCTGACTCGAAATGTCACCTATCCGTGTCCTGCAGAGGTGCTCCTAATCCATATTTTGTGTGTTCCCATTAAGTGCAATCGGCATTAAATTTGGGTGTTCATTGAAACGATATTAATAAGTAACTTGGGTCTAATCTGCAACTATCAGATGAATCAGATTAATTCTTCGCACACTGCTTCACCATGGGACCTATTGCAAACATAAAGCTTAAGGTTATGCTTCTCAACCCACAGAACACTGCAGCCCATGTGACATACTGATTAAAATAGCTGTTGAAATGTGAAGTTGGTTATACAATCATTACACCTGGACAAATAGATTAACCTGTGGTTTGAAGAGAAAACAACCTGCTATGGATGTGGAAAGTGGTGAAAAGGCAGATGATGGAAATCAGCATCAGCTGTTTGGCTGCAGAAGGCATAACTGGAAAAATACATTGCTATCAATGTAAAAAAGATGGGAAGCATCCTATTTTATCTTTTGGCTGTGGTGTGCAGTTGCAGACCCTTTAAGAACCATTTAGCTGCAACTGTTCAATATTACAGGCTTATTTGAAAGCAGGCCAAAGGACAAAGGACAGATCCTCTTAGTCTATCGCCTGATTAAGATCCCATGGATTCATGAGGGAACATTTCCTGTGATACTTCCCTACATCAGCACCAGCAGGTAGCCTCGGCTCCTTGCAGTCTCACAGCAGCACTAACATGATGGCACAACAGGACTGTGAATGAGCAGAGGACTGCTGGACATTAGCCAAGACAGGCTGGACTCAGAAGAACATCTGGCCCACATTGAACCACTAGTGTACCCTCCTAATGTTTGTGATCTGCCACTGCTGTTCCATTCCTCTTCCAAACAAACCAATGGGCGAACATTGAATAAGTTCTTATTTTTTTACATTGATTTGAGAACCTAAAACTAATAATGAAAAAGTCTGATTCTGAGAAAGAGGTCTGCCGTTGCTAACTTAAACAGTAGGTTATAAAAAAATGTGGTTAAACAGCAACTCAGTGCTTCATTGAGAAACATCCATTTAGACGATTTGTAGACAAAGCTGTTTTGGTTACGACTTTGTGATATTTCAGTATGGCCCCTTTTTACGATTATCCTTTTTAGATAACTTTAAATGACCTCTGTTGATCCTAAACTTTATGACCTTTTTATTTCCTGACACTATTTTTGTTTGGATTTTAGCTCATTTTAAACTCTTTGTTTAGCAGTCACAATCTGGATTTGGTAAAGTTCATACTCGTCAATCTTAAATGACTGAGGTCAGCCGCTTCTAACCTCTTCTGGTGTATAGATAAATGATACTATCAGGAGAGTTGTCAAGAATGTTAGGAGGAAAAATAAATAGGATTAATGTAGGTTGCATGTGGGTAGTTGTGGGAAAAATGTTCCCAATGTTGGGGGAGTCCAAAAGCAGGGGTCACAGTTTAAGAATAAGGGGGAGGCTGTTTAGGACTGAGATGAGGATAAACTTTTTCACCCCGAGAGTTGGGAATCTGTGGAATTCTCTGCCACAGAAGGCAGTGGAGGCCAATTCACTGGATGTATTCAAGAGAGTGTTGGGTATAGCTCAGAGCTCATAGAATCAAGGGATATGGGGAGAAAGCAGGAATGGGGTACTGATTCTGGATGATCAGTCATGATCATATTGAATGGCAGTGCAGGCTCAAAGGGCTGAATGGCCCGTTCCTGCACCTTTTTTCTATGTTTCTATGGTCAGCAGTAACTTGATGGGCTGAATGGCCTGTTTCAATGCTGTATCTCGACATGAATCCATGACTCTAAGCCTTACCATCACCTGTCAGCCTGCAACTTATTTGGAGAGAATTCACCTGGGAGCACATGGCAGAGAGAACATTCTTCCTAAGGCGAGCAACATTGAAAGCTCCAGGTTAGTGGAGCTGCGAAGGTAGTCCACAGGCCCGCCCGGTGGCGCAGGGGTAGAGTTGCTGCCTTACAACACCAGAGACCTTGGTTCGATCCTGACTACGGGTGCTGACTGTACAAAGTTTGTACGTTCTCCCTGTGACCACGTTTGGTTTTCTCCAGGTGCTCCGGTTTCCTCCCACACTCCAAAGCTGTACAGGTTTGTAGGTTAATTGGATTCGGTAAAATTGTAAATTGTCCCTTGTGTGTTGGATAGTGCTGGTGTACAGGTTGGTCGCTGGTGGGCCGAAGGGCCTGTTTCCACACTATCTCTGAAGTAAAGTCTAAATTGGCTATAGGTTAAGAACCACTGGCTTAAATTAGGCAGAAGCATAAGATGGATTTGTTATGAACTTCTCTGCCCCTGTGGAGAATTCTTGTCCATTGATTTTCTGCTCAACGTGTTCCCATTGTTTATTTATCCTATGTATGTATTCCGAACACAACAGTTTGATTCTTGTACAATCTTCATTAGATTAGACATTTCCTACTCAGCATATTTCATTGTGACTGTGGGAACCCGACCACAGATGAACCAATGAGTAGGACTGACTGAACGTTATTGCCTTCCACCACAGTGAAGAATGTTGATTCCACTGTGGTGGATGTTCATGTTGAATTCTATTGTGTATTGTGCTCTTTTTGATTGTGTGGCTGCATTGTAAATCAAATTCCACTGTACCTTAATTGGCGCATGTGGCAATAAATGTGAACTTGAACAAAGTAAAGGACCTGTCCCACGAGCATGCGACTCCATGCGGCAAGCGCAACCTAACGTGGTCACTTGAGCCGTACGGCCTCGCGGGGACGGTCCCACTTCGATCGCCGGAGCCGTATGGAGTTGTGCGGAGCTGGTCCCGACATTGAGCGAGGCTCCGAAAAACTGACCGTCGCAGCCGCCTCAATGCCGTACGCTCCGCCTCGACGGGCGTGCGCAGCATCTCGACACCGTACGCAGCGTCTTGACACCGTACATCACGCGCGAACTTCCCGCGGACTTCGCTCGAACTTCACATCACTCACTCAACCTTCACGCGGCCCCCGCTTCCGGTTTGGTCGCGCTCGCCGCATGCAGGCGCATGCTCGTGGGACAGGCCCTTTAAGCTCCTAGGCTACAAAGATAGGTGCCTGAGTCAAGCTGCTTATTTGCTGATTACAGCAGCAGTGTATGCTGCCAATCTTAATGCAAAACCAGCAGCAAAATGGTAAATTAAGGAGGGTGGAAATCTTGACATCAGCAAATTTCTTTTCCCAGTTAACATAACAAAATTTGCATTGATTTCTTACTGTAACAAGATTGAATAATCTTGCTTAGAATTGCATTTGGGACTTTGCTCACAGACGTACAATGCTTATGAAAGACAAGACTTTTTGACACATTGCCTTCCACTGGTAGTTACTTCAATTGGATCTCTGGATACTTCAGTGAGGGCTCATCTGCTTTCTGTGGTAAGCCATTTTAACTAAAGGGCCTGTCCCACTTGGGTGTCATTTGCGTGTCATGCAGGTGGGGCGCGAAGATTTTGTGAACCCCAAAATCCTGGGGCGCCTCGCGCAACCGCGCGTCATTGCCTACGCCACCAAGCGCCATGCGCGCGTAATGCACGCCATGCGTGCGTCGTGACGTGTAATTGACGTCGCGTAAATGGCGCGCAAATTACGCCCAAGTGGGACAGGTCCTTAAGACTGAACATGCTTTTAAGTTAAGTCGGTACCTCAAGAAGCAATTGCAAGATGGATAAATATGTCAAAATGTAATAATAGAAAACGCTGGAGGCAAGCAACGAAGCAAGCATCAAGTGTTGAGAGAAAGCAGAAATAATTCCACAATAATTATAACAAGGTGAAGCTGTTGAGGGATGGAGAAGCACAGTTACCGCTAGGAAGCCCAGAAAGGGCAGGAGCTCGCTGGTCCCGCCAAACAGAGGAGCCGGGGCTTATTCAATACAATTTATTTGTTGTCATTTGAACCCAGAGGTTCAAACGAAATTTGGTTTCTGCAGTCATACAAACAAGAAGAAGAACCAAGACACAACACAATTTACACAAACATCCATCACAGTGAATCTCCTCCTCACTGATGGAAGGCAAAGTCTTATCTCTCCCCTGCACTCCTCGTTCTCGTCCCGATGTCAGAGTCAAAGCCTCTGGCGGGGGATGATAAATAAGTCCCGCGGCAATTATAAAGCCGCGCCGGGTGATGCAAGGCCGTGCTCCGGGTCTTGGTGTTGGAGCCCCCGGCGGGTGCTAACAAGTCCCGTGGCCAGTTAAAGCCACGCGGGGCGATGTAAGGCCCCGCTCCAGGTCATCCTCAACCCCACAACTCGGGCGGGAGAAGTTGCCGTTGTGGAAGCCCCGAAAAGCGGTCTCCCAGCAGGGACGCGCGGGCTCCCGGTGTCACCGTCCAGCGGGCTGGCGGTTGGAGCCTCAGAATCTCCTGGGCCCGTCGCAGCAGCACGCCACCACCGCTCCTCCCGCTCTGAACTCGGCCAGCTCCGCGATGGTGGGTAAGTCCGCGACTGGAGCCCCAGGTCGTTCCGGTTGGAGGCCGCTCCACAGTGCTCGGCCCCAACCTCAACGGAGACCCGACAGAGAAAAGGTCGGGTTCTCCGTGCAGGGAAGAGTTTTAAAAAAGTTTCCCCCCCCCACCCCGCGCCCCCCCTAATGTATCGTTCTCATATACTTCTATTTAAATGCCCATGTTGATGGGTTCTGTCCTAACTCAGGCACTTGGTTACCACATTAACAGCACCAGGGGGATTCAGGGGTATCTGCCACTCACAGAGACAATCCCAGAGCTACCTCTGTTCAGTTTAGAGACACAGCAAAGAAACATCCCCTTCAGCCCAACGAGTCTGCGCCAATCTGCAATCCCAGCACATTAAAATTATCTGACACTAGGGACAATTTACAATTGTATCAAGCTAATGAACCTACAAATGTGTACTTCTTTAGAGTGTGGAAGGAAACTGGAGCTCCGGGGAAAACCCACGCAGGTCACGGGGGGAATGTACAAAATTGATACAGACAAGCACCAGTGGTAAGGATCAAACCCGGCCCTCTGGCGCTGTAAGGCAGTCACTCTATCTCTGAGTCACCGTGCCGCCCTAAAATGTTATCCTGTTATATCTATATATATGAACACAAAGACTCCCAAGATGATGCAGCTATTTCTAATGGGCATTCTGCTGGACTGCTTATTTCTTACATTGCACTGTTCACAAACCATATCTGATTTATTTGGGTGGAGAAAAATACATTCCGTTTCACTATATGCTTTACGGTGTATTATTCCGTTCATCCTCTATTCAATTATCGCGATGTGCACAAATGCAACATTTCAATGTTTGATGGAATTCTGTGCTTTGTAATGATGCCAGCAACATTAATTTAAAGGGTTCTCTGCTCCTGGTAACTGGCAAGGATACCAATTAGTCATTAGTGATACAGCGTGAAAAAAGGCACTTCAGTACAATGTGCCCACACCGGCCAACATGTCCCAGCTACACATGTCCCACCTGCCCGTGTTTGGTCCATATCCCTCCAAACATATCCTATCCATGTACCTATTTAACTCTTTCTTAAATTCTGCCTCAACTACCTCCTCTGACAGTTTGTTCCATACACTGACCACCCTTTGTGTGAAAAAGTTGCCCCTCAGATTCCTATCAAATCTTTTCCCCTTCACCTTATACCTATGCTCTGGTCCTTGATTCACCTTCTCTGGGCAAGAGACTCTGGGCAAGAGACACAATCTATTCCTCTCATGATTTTATAAACCTCAATAAGATCACCCCTCATCCTCCTGTGCTCCAAGGAATAGAGACCCAACATACTCAACCTCTCCCTCTAGCCCTTGCAATGTCCCTGTAAATCTTCTCTGTATCCTTTCCAGCTTGACAAGATCTTTCCTAAAACTGAAGCTTAGAACTGAACACAATACTCTAAATGCAGCCTCACCAACATCTTATACAACTGCAACATGACCTTTCATTGAAATAATATGCACACTGGTCTGCCCCTTGAGAGAGGGTACTCAAAGATTCAAAACCACTACATCTAAATGAAAGGAGATATTTTGTGGCAATTTAATGTTATTTAAGTTATTAATGTTTATTGGGTTAACATAGATTTCATCCTCACCCAGATGACCCCCCCCCCCACACCCACCAATCCCTCAAATTCTTAGTTGATCACGTTTCTTCAGAACTTCACAAATAGATGTATCCAGCTGCAGAGATCTTTGTGAGCACAATTACAGACAAAGCAGAAAATTCCATTTCCATTTCCCACTGCAAAAACAATGTTTGGAGCCCTTACAATTGTCTCTTAAGAAAAAAGCACAGAAATGATAGCAGATTCCAAGTGATGAGCAGGGAACAATACAATACAATACAATTTATTTGTTGTCATTTGAACCCAGAGGTTCAAACGAAATTTAGTTTCTGCAGTCATACAAACAAGAAGAAGAACCAAGACACAACATAATTTACACAAACATCCATCACAGTGAATCTCCTCCTCACTGTGATGGAAGGCAAAGTCTTATCTCTCCCCTGCACTCCTCGTTCTCCTCCCGATGTCAGAGTCAAAGCCCCTGGCGGGCGATGGTAAATAAGTCCCGCGGCAATTATAAAGCCGCGTCGGGTGATGCAAGGCCGCGCTCCGGGTCTTGGTGTTGGAGCCCCCGGCGTGCGCTAACAAGTCCCGCGGCCATTTAAAGCCGCGCCGGTCGATGTAAGGCCCCGCTCCAGGTCATCCTCAACCCCGCAACTCAGGCTGGAGAAGTCGCCGTTGCGGAGGCCCCGAAAAGCGGTCTCCCACCAGGGACCCGCGGGCTCGCGGTGTTACTGTCCACCAGACCTACGGCTGGTGCCCCTGAATCTCCTGGGTCGGGTCGCAGCAGCGCGCCACCACAGTTCCTCCTGCCCCAACGACAACGGAGACCCGACAGAGAAAAGGTTGGGTTCTCCGTGCAGGTTAAAGATTTTTAAAAGTTTCCCCACCCCCCGCACCTCACACACATACCCAGTTTAAAAAAGATAAAAACTACATACAAATGAGACAAAAAAATTAAAAAATGACAGACGGATTGCAGAGGCCGCTGCGACGTGAGTCGCGCCGCCCACCCTATTTAATTGGGTGTTTCTTTGGGAACAAAACCACAGGTCAGGTCACACAGGTACATGTTTCAAAACTTTCAAAGGATAATGGTTAGCAATGAATTACTATATGCTCCACGGTACATGATGTTACTTTATGCTTTACAGCACATATTGTGCAGTATCTACAACATGTTTTACATCTTACATTATGCCAGATGACAGAGAATGCAGTGAGGGTGAGGAAATAAACTCGAGGTTTTTGGACAGTGGATGCTGGTTGTTTGTCAGCAGGACCTACAGAGAGAAGGAATGGGTGACGTTTCGGGTCGAGTACCTTTTTCAGACTGAAATTCACTGAAATTAGAGATATAGACGGTGATGTAGGGAGATATAGAATGATGAATGAAGGATGTGCAAAAAGGTAACGATGATAAAGGAAACAGGCCATTGTTAGCTGTTTGTTGGGTGAGAACGAAAAGTTGGTGGATGGGGTAGGGATGTAGAGAGAGGGAATGCCGGGGTTACTTGAAGTTAGAGAAATCGATATTCATAGGACAAGTCCAAAAAGGGGTCTTGACCCGAAACATCACCCATTCCTTCTCTCCAGACATGCTGCCTGTCCTCCTGATTACTCCAACTTTTTGTGTCTATCCAAGTGAAATATGCGATGCTGTTCCTCCAATTTGCATTTAGCCTCACTCTGACAATGGAGGAGGCCTAGGACAGAAAGGTCAGTGTGGGAATGGGAAGGGGGATTCAAGTTTTTAGCATCCGGTAGGTCCAAGAGGACTGAGCAAATGTGGTCAGCAAAGGTGTTCTGTATTTCTTTGAGATGGTGTTGAACACAAATTTTAAAAAAAACTATCCATATGTAGTTATTCTTAGGATGATGGTATAAGTGAGTGAAAACTGACATTGTAGACAGGCACAAGAACACTTTAGAGGCTGTACAACTGTTCAAGTTCTGGTCAACTGGACAGAAGGGCTGCATATTTGTTACGATCAATGCAAAGGAAAATCGCAGAGGACTAACAGTGAACCTGCAGTGTATGTTCATAACTGCACATAGTTGTTGCCTGCCCTGAGAATGAATGCATGATTTCCAGGCATATTATGGAATAAGATGTCAAGCTCAAACATGGCAATGAACTGAGCCCAAACATGCCTGGACTCAAACGTTGGATTTCAGAACCTAAACTTAAACCATACAATGCCTCTATGAACTCCATCATGGAGTTCACACCCATGGTATTGTTACTAGAAACATAGAAATATAGAAAAAATAGGTGCCGGAGTAGGCCATTTGGCTTTTCGAGCGAGCCATTCGATATGATCATGGCTGACCATCTAAAATCAGTACCCCGTTCCTGCTTTTTGCCCATATCCCATGATTCCTTTAGCCCCAAGAGCTGAATCTAACGCTCTCTTGAAAATCTAACTAATTCTTGAAATGCATTTGTGGAATGAGATAGATGATGTTGGATCATAAGATCATAAGGAAAAGGATTAGACCATTTGTACCATCAAGTCTACTCCGCCATTCAATCATGGCTGATCTATCTCTTCCGCCTAATCCCATTCTCGTGCTTTCTCCCGGTAACCTCTGACACTCATACTAATCACGAATCTAGCTATCTCTGCCTTAAATATATCCTCTAACTTGGCCTCCACAGCTTTCTGTGACAAAGAATTCCACAGATTCACCACCCTCTGACTAAATAAATTTCTCCTCATCTAAAAGAACATGCTTTAATTCTGAGGCTACGACCTCTAGTTCTAGACTCTACCACTAGTGGATACAACTGCTCCAAACCCACTCCATCCAAGTCTTTCACTATCCTGTATGTTTTAATGTGGTCCCCCTCATTATTCTAAACTCTAGCGAATACAGGCCCAGGGCTGACAAACTCTCATCATCTGCTAATCCACTCATTCCTGGAATCATTCATGTAAACCTGCTCTGGACCATCTCCAGAGCCAGTTATCCAAGCCTGGAAGTCGACATACAGGTAGGGACTTGAGGTGCAGATGGAGTAGTCTTTGGCTAGATTATCACGCTTCAAAACCCAGAGTATGTGATTCCAAAAGATCTCACCCACCTGAGCATGTATCTAAGCAGCCTGCCCCTATCTTTGCTGATGCCCACTAAGGTATTGAATCAGGCAGAAGGAGTTGGCAAAGGAACAGTAAAGGGCTGTTTTTTCACAAGGGAATGCAAAAGGTGTTGCTTTTCTGTTATTTAGCTAGGTTACATAAATATTATGCTTTTTACCATTTTCCTGCCTGGTCTGTCCTTGAATCAGAGGTGGTCTTTTAGTTTGTTCGAGCGGGAAGATGTAAATTGAAGGGCAACAATGAGTGATCAAAGGATTTGTTGGCTTAGTGTCAACGGCATTGGGCAGAGGACCAAGGGAAGGAGAAGATGGACACAAAATGCTGGAGTCACTCACACCTGGAGTATTGTGTGCAGGTTTGGTCCCCTAATTTGAGGAAGGGCATTCTTGGTATTGAGGGAGTGCAGCATAGGTTTACAAGGTTAATTCCCGAGATGGTGGGACTGTCATATGTTGAGAGAATTGAGCAGCTGGGCTTGTACATTCTGGAGTTTAGAAGGATGAGAGGCTTGAAGTGGCTTTAAGTTGAAAGGCAATACTTACTGCAGATGGTGGCTTGGGTACAATGACTTGAAGTTAAAATACATTACTTACTGCAAATGGGGGTGTGGGTGCATTAGCTTGAAGTTGAAAGGCACTACTTACTGCAAATGGTGGCTTGGGTGCATTGGCTTGCAGTTGAAAGGCACCTCTTACTGCGAATGGTGGCATGAAGTTGAAAGGCACTACTTACTGCAAATGGTGGCTTGGTTGCTTTGGCTTGAAGTTGAAAGGCACTACTTCCTGCAGATGGTGGCTTGGGAGCTTTGGTTTGAAGTTGAAAGGCACTACTTACTGCAAATATGGTGGCTTGGGTGTGGCTTGAAGTTGAAAGACACCACTTACTGCAAATGATGGCTTGGGTGTGGCTTGTATGTGGCTTGAAGTTGAAAGACACCACTTACTGCAAATGGTGGCTTGGGAGCTTTGGCTTGAAGTTGAAAGGCACTACTTCCTGCAGATGGTGGCGTGGGTGCTTTGGCTTGAAGTTGAAAGGCACTACTTACTGCAAATGGTGGCTTGGGTGCATTGGCTTGAAGTTGAAAAGCACTATTTACTGCTAATGGTAGCATGAAGTTGAAAGGCATTACTTCCTGCAGATGGTGGCTTGGGTGCTTTGCTTGAAGTTGAAGGCACTACTTACTGCAAATGATGGCTTGGGTGTGGCTTGAAGTTGAAGGACACTACTTACTGCAAATGATGGCTTGGGGGCATTGGCTTGAAGTTGAAAGGCACCTCTTACTTCTAATGGTGGCTTGGGTGTGGTTTGGTTGAAAGCCACTACTTACTGCAAATGGTGGCGTGGGTGCATTGGCTTGAAGTTGAAAGACACCACTTACTGCAAATGGCGGCTTGGGTGCTTTGGCTTGAAGTTAAAAGGCACTACTGTAAATGCACTTACTTCCTGTTTGCACTGTATATTGATTTTAGATAAAACGCTACCACTTACGGCTGTGATTTTTGGCCATCTTACTCAGTCCCTCTCCGCTGAGCAGGTGCAGAGAATTCTTCCCATTAATGAAAAATAAAAGTGTTATTAGTTTTTTTTTTAATGTTGAGAATCTCTCTCCTGTCAATCACTCCATGAAAGCCACACCATGAAAGCTCAGTGTCTGCAAGAGGGAGAGGTCACGACTCGCTGTCTTTAGTGGCTTTGCACCCTACTTCAAATGGTATGAAACTGCACTTGAATTTGGTGGCCTTGCACCCTGCTAGAAGTGGTAAGAAACTGCACTTGAATTTGGTGGCCTTATACCCTGCTTGAAATAGAATTTCAAGGATTAGCCGTGAGTGAGTTGCCAGCACAACAGGCTTGGTTGACTGAGACGCCAGCCCAAGAATCAATTTGGTGCACAATTTGCATACTAGCCCATGGAAACCAGTCCCTTCAGCCCACAACACCCATACTAGCGCTCCAGAAAGCCCCCACCCCCCCAACTTGCCACCAATATTAGAATTGGTGGAGAGGTGGAATATTGCATAGGATGACCAGCCCTCCTGTGTGATGCTGGGACCCAACGGGTCCCACTTAGTCTAGTATATCATGGATATTCAAATGATGTCAAGCACTCCAGGCGGCTTTGTGGACACATGATGACGCACGCGACAGTCGTGCGTCTGTTGTGTGTCAGTCACTACCGGCCTGTCGCGTAAATGACGGCCAAGTGGGACAGGCCCTTATGTTTCAAGTCTGTCTCCAAGGGCCAATTAACCAGCCAGTGTTATCAGGTCAATCCTTTATCAGCAGGTGGGAGCTGAAGCAAACGGTCGCTAATTACACGGTGTTGTTTTTCTTTGCAGCAATGAATCAGGCATTAGTTTGCAGAATACCACCAAAATCACCATGTTACATGTCATTCAGGCTGTGGTTAGCTTACAGGGGAAATCTTAGCGATGTATTACCACTGAGCATTGCAAAGACAGATCAGTCTCCAGTCTCCAGTGTACAAGGGAACCATGTGATTAATGGTATGAATTTAGCTATCTTTTAATTAATACCTCAAAACTGCTTTGAAGCGAATAATTCTTGCACTCAAATTGTAGTGCTCCCTGTACAAGTATCCATTCACTTGCAGCTCTTGGTTCGTTTCCCACCAAAGTGTTTCCTATGGGGCTTCAAGGCTGGGGTTTTTTTTTAATAGATTGTTGCAGGTTTCAGTCAGACTGAAAAGTCCCAACAAATCCACAGCCTTGTGTCTGTGTTTCATTCGTCACACATAGAGCAAATCTGAGACATCGCCAGAGGATCACTGCAGTTTGCTTTTATGTATTTACCAAAATAATGGGGTTAATTTTTAACTCCAAGGCATTCCGTGAGAATTTAATGTGAGACCCATCTGTTAGAGTTCTTGGGCTTCTTTAATGATTGGCAGATCAGCCTCCGCCTGATGATAAATTGTGGCGTTGGGGAATGACGCTGGGTTCGGTAGTGACCACACTGACACTCGCAGTATGGGGAACTCACATGAAATATATTTATCTACAGAGGTAAGAAACCCCAGGACCGCTGTCCCTCTCCATCCAGTGGTGCTGGGATCTCCGGAATGCCCCGACAGCTCAGAGCTGGTCTTTCAAAGGAGGAGGTGTGGTGATCTCAGCCTTCTCCCTGTAATTCACCCTTGCCTCTAGAGGAAACATGCTGAAGGCCTCACATTTATCCTGGTGGCTCAGCTTCAGGCTTGATGAAGTGGTGCTGGCAGTCTCTGGATTGTTCTGTCAGCCAGTCTTTGCCTGTGTGTGTGTGTGTGTGTGTGTGTGTGTGTGTGTGTGTGTACACACACACACGTACACACACACACACACACACACACACACACACACTATATTTAAGAGGGAGTTAGCTGTGGCCCTTGTGGCTAAGGGGATCAGGGGGTATGGAGAGAAGGCAGGTACGGGATACTGAGTTGGATGATCAGCCATGATCATATTGAATGGCGGTGCAGACTCGAAGGGCCGAATGGCCTACTCCTGCACCTAATTTCTATCTTTCTATGTTTCTATGGTACAGTCCCTTGTTGTCCGTGGGAACTGGGAATGAAGATGCACTGGCATCTCAGGCTAGACCCAGCCACTCAGTCTTAGCCTCAGTAGAGGCGCTGGCTGCCTGTGGCTTGGTCCCAGCGACCCGGTCTTGACCACATGGTGGCGCAGGTGGTCTCAGGTTTGCCCCAGAGACTCAGTCTTCCTCAAATCTTCGACAGACACAAAAAGTTGGAGTAACTCAGTGGGACAGTAGGCCATTCAGTCCTTCGAGCCTGCACCGCCATTCAATATGATCATGGTTGATCATCCAACTCAGTATCCCGTTCCTGCCTTCTCTCCATACCCTCTGATCCCCTTAGCCACAAGGGCCACTTCTAACTCCCTCTTAAATATAGCCAATGAACTGGCCTCAACTACCCTCTGTGGCAGAGAGTTCCAGAGATTCACCACTCTCTGTGTGTAAAAAGTTCTTCTCATCTCGGTTTTAAAGGATTTCCCCCTTATCCTTAAGCTGTGACCCCTTGTCCTGGACTTCCCCAACATCGGGAGCAATCTTCCTGCATCTAGCCTGTCCAACCCTTTAAGAATTTTGTAAGTTTCTATAAGATCCCCTCTCAATCTCCTAAATTCTAGAGAGTATAAACCAAGTCTATCCAGTCTTTCTTCATAAGACAGTTCTGACATCCCAGGAATCAGTCTGGTGAACCGTCTCTGCACTCCCTCTATGGCAATAATGTCCTTCCTCAGATTTGGAGACCAAAACTGTACGCAATACTCCAGGTGTGGTCTCACCAAGACCCTGTACAACTGCAGTAGAACCTCCCTGCTCCTATACTCCAATCCTTTTGCTATGAAAGCTAACATACCATTCGCTTTCTTCACTGCCTGCTGCACCTGCATGCCTACTTTCAATGACTGGTGTACCATGACACCCAGGTCTCGCTGCATCTCCCCTTTTCCTAGTCGGCCACCATTTAGATAATAGATAACTCCTCTATTCTCTGTATCTGACGCCTTTTTGACTCCATTTCATCTCTAGCCTTTGTCACCTATTGGACCCATCTGTCACACAAACTTTGCTCCCCTGTATCCTTCTAGCACTTGCCTCGCCCCCACCCCACCTCTTTCCCTTTTTTCACCCCCCCCCCCCTTCTGGAATCAGTCTGGGGAAGGGTCTCGACCGCAAAACATTGCCGTCCTTTCCCTCCCCAGACGCTGCCTGACCCGCTGAGTTACTCCAGCACTTTGCACTTTACCTCTTGCTTTTTGATTGTCACATTAAGAATTCTCAGTAAGCAAGACAGGAAGGAAAAACCACAATACTAATGAACTAATTTAACATTTTATACAATGCAAAATGAAGATTGGTTTACACATTCATAATTAAAATAAAGTTTGAAATTGCAAAGTAAAAATATATATTTCATGTACTTCAAAGAGGAAGGTCATTTTTAGTGCACATGCTCTCTACACAGGATCATTTATCAACGACAATTTAACTCAATTGTCATGTGTTCTTTACGCCAAGAAATCGACTCATTGCCACGAGGGGAAATAAGGCACAGTGCTCCAGCAACCTGGGATCAATGTGTCTGAGGAAGGGTCTCGACCCGAAACATCACCCATTCCTTCTCTCCAGAGATGCTGCCTGTCCTGCTGACTTTCTCCAGCATTTGGTGTCTAACCTGGGATCAATGCTGACCTCTAGTGTTGTACCTCTGGAGTTTGCACATTCTCCCTGTGACCACATGGATATCCCTTGGATACTCTGGCTCCTCCCACATCCCAACTAAGTGTCGTTTTGCAAATTCACTTGCACCCAGTGTGTAGTTGAGTGGTGGAATCTGAGGTACGTCAGTGGGAACGTGGAGAGAATAACATGGGATTTGTGTAAATGAGTGCTTGATGGTCAGCCTAAAGGCCTGGCTTCCATTCTGTATAACTCTATAAGTTGCAGCTTGTACATTCAAATATCTGTATTATAGATCACCGACATAGAAAATAGGTGCAGGAGTAGGCCATTCCGCCCTTCGAGCCAGCACCACCATTCAATAGGATCATGGCTGATCATCCAAAATCAGTACCCCGTTCCTGCTATTTCTCCATTTCCTTTGATTCCGTTAGCCCTAAGAGTAATCCATATAATATTAAAACGCTTCGTCTTGTTTGTGGCTGTGTGTGTCAATCTGGTTAATTTTCCCTATTTTCTTCCAAACGCTAGTCCAGACCCTTCCCATTTTAACACATCCTACTCACATTTTTCCCGTCGAGGCGATAAACATCTTCCCGTCGTATTCCCACCTGTATTTCCAAACTTTTTCATCGTCTAAAGTTTTAAAAACAGCCCGAAAACTCGCCCAAGTGACGTCACAATGCGCTCGCAAGGCAGGACGGGACACTCCGGGAGGGAGGTGCACTCCAGCGCTCGCGGTGAATGAGGAGTGGTGGTGGCTGTGTGGTACTGGAGCTGGAGTGAGGGCAGAGCCCGAGGTTTGGGATGGGGCTGTGACCTGGGCCGAAAAAGAAGCTGCTGCTGGATCTAAGGATGAGCCTGAGTCAAGGCACGTGGAGGCCAATCCAGTGGATATTTTTAAGGGAATGGATGGATGGATGGATGGCTGGATGGATGGATGGATGGATGGATGGATGGATGGTTACTTACTTGATTAGTACAGGTGTCGGAGATAATGGGGAGGAAGCAGGAGAATGGGGTTAGGAGGGAGATAAAGTCCGGGACGAGCCCGGAGATGAAGCCGGGGCCTGGACTGGAGCCCAGGCTGTGGCTGAGCTGACGGCTGGAGTCTACAGCCAGGGCCGGGCTGAGTATGAGAACCAGGCCCTGATGCTGCTCCATGACCTGGGTAGGTCCTGGGGCGGGGAATGGGAGTGAGGGTCGGAGGATGAGGGAAATGAGAAGGAGAGAGATGGGGTGAGAAGTGAAGCAGTAGAGGGAGATGGGGAAGGGCTGGAGAAGGGAGATGCCCATTCCCTCTCAACCCCCCTCCCTCCCTCGCCCTCTCCCTCTCCACCCCTCCCTCCCCCCCCACTCTACCACCCTCCCTCTCCCTCTGCCCACTCATTCTATCCCTCTCTACCCCGTCCTTCTCTGCCCCCTCGCTCTCTACTCCCTCCCGCTCCTTCTATCCCGCTCTACCCTCCTCCTCCCCCTCTATCCCCCTCCCTCCTTCTCTACCCCTCCCTCTCTACCCCCCTCTTTACCACCCCTCCTACCACCCCTTCCTCTCTACCACCCCTCCTCTAGGGATTGAAGAGGGAGGGTGAAGAGGAGGAGGAGGAGGGAGTGCTGGGGGATGAGAAATGAGCCGTGCCTGCGCAGTTGGGGGCTATGCGTGAGTTGTGCAATTTTGCGTTGGGGGAACGGGTGAGTGGTGGAAGTTTGCGTTGGGGGAGCATGCACTTGGTCTAGTAATATCTAACTCTCCCTTGAAAACATCCAGTGAATTGGCCTCCACTGCCTTCTGTGGCAGAGAATTCCACAGATTCAGAACTTCTCCATCACTAACAATAGAAATAGAAGAGGTGGAGAGGCTGTTCAGAAGACAGAAAAGCCAAAAAGTTCTCCAAATCTCGACATTGTTTCTCCCTCAACCCTCAAGGTCTGAGCCGAACAACTGGCACCAGTCAACACAGACATTCTCAACCAGTCCCTGCAAACCTGTGCTGCCCTTGCTTGCTTCAAAGTCTCCACTATTGTCCCTGTGCCCAAAAAGACAAGGATTACTGGTCTTAATGACAACAGGCCTGTCGCACTGACCTCTGTAGTCATGAAGACCCTTGAAAGATTTGTGCTGGCCCAGCTGAAACCCCCTGCTGGACCCTCGGCAGTTTGCATACTGGGCCAATAGATTTGTGGATGATGTAGTCAACCTAGGTCTGCACTTCATCCTCCAGCACCTAGACCACCAGGGGACCTATGCAAGGATTTTGTTTGGTGATTTTAGCTCTGCATTCAACACCATTGTGCCAGAGCTACCACACTCTAAACTCTCCGAGTTGACTGTGCCTGAACCCCTCTGTCAGTGGATCACCATCTTCCTGACAGACAGGAAGCAGCATGTGAAGCTGGGAAAGCACATCTCGGACCCCCAGACCCTCAGCTTAGGAGCACCGCAAGGCTACGTACTCTCCCCTCTCCTCTACTCTCTCTACACCAACGACTGCACTTCCACAGACACCTTTGTCAAGCTTGTCAAGTTTGTGGATGACACAACCCTGATTGGACTGATCCAGGATGGGGAGGAATCTGCCTTCAGGCAGGAAGTGTCACAGCCGGCGCCCTGGTGCTATCACAGCAACCTTGAGCTTAATGCACTTAAGACAGTGGAATTGATTGTAGACTTTAGGAGAGCTCCTCCTCCCCTCCCCCCACTCACCATCAACAACACCACAGTCACATCTGTGGAGTCTTTTAAGTTCCTTGGAACCATCATCTCCAAGGACCTGAAATGGGGGACCACCATCAACTCCACAGTCAAAAAGGCACAACAGAGGATGTACTTCCTGCGGCAGCCGAGGAAACACAATCTGCCACAGGCAATGATGGTCCAATTCTATACTGCCATCGTAGAGTCTGTCCTCACCTTCTCCATCATGGTCTGGTTTGGTTCAGCCACCAAGTACGACATCTGGAGGCTGCAGTGAATTGTTCGATCAGCTGAGAAGGTTGTTGGCTGCAACCTTCCCTCCATTGACGAACTGTACACTGCAAGGGTCAGGAAGCGAGCGGGTAAGATCATCTCTGACCCCTCTCACCCTGGCCACAAACTCTTTGAATCACAAACTCTTTGAAACTCTTTGCCACAGCCAGACATAAAAACTGCTTTTTTTCCACGAGTAGTAGCTCTACTCAATAACCAAAAGTCTGTAACCTCATTTTGCTCAGGTATTTTATTTCATTCACATGTTTAATCAATAATGTTTTATTATTAATGTTTATTTGTTATGTGTCATTCTTAATTGTTACTGTATGTCATGTTGTCACTTGCGTGCGGAGCACCAAGACAAATTCCTTGTATGTGAACACACTTGGCCAATAAACATTCATTCATTCATTCATCCATTCATTCATTCATCCACTTAACAAGGGTAGAGATGTCGCAAGGTTTAGGGTGGAAATTTCAGACCTCGGTAGCACAAGTCACAATCAGCAACAGAGTAATTACATTCTGTTTGTTCATTACTTGAAATCAAGATAACAAATGGTCTTAAATTTAAAGTCCTTTGCAGAATTGCTGAAAAGGAAATGGGGAGATAGTATTTCACACAGGATGTTATAATCTGGAACACTCTCTGTAAACTTGATGAAATCACATCCTACAAGGTCTTTTAAAAAGCAATTTGGAATGTAATTGCTTGAGTTAATACACTGGGATAAGGGGACAAAGCTAGGTCAAAATTGATTAGTGCTTTCAAACATCAGCATGGGTGGTCAGTTTTGGGGTTACTGTACTGATTAAACCTGTGCAGAGATAATTCCATAGTGTTAACTGTCTCTCTTTGTTCACTCCTTGTCTTTGTCATCATTACATCCACCAACAATCAGCTCACCCTAACTTTCTGATGACGTCTGTAAGGTATACCTCATGATTCTGTGGCTTGTTGTTGGACAACAACAAAAGTTTACAACACTGGAGTATCTCAGCGTGTTTAAGCAGATCATCTGGCGAATAATGATAGGGAACATCTCGATTGGCATCCTTCTGTTGACTAGGTCGTAGGACAGATAGATTCTGAAGAAGGTTCCCGTCCCAAAAGACTCCCGGTGGCTCAGCACTTCAACCCCCTCCCATTCCGAATCTGACCTTTCTGTCCTGGGCCTCCTCCATGGCCAGAGTGAGTCCCATTGCAAATTGGAGGAGCAGCACCTCATATTTACTTGGGCAGTTTACACCCCAGCGGTATGAACATTGACTTCTCCAATTTCAGATAGTCCTTGCTTTCTCCCTCCTTCCCCTCCCCTTACCAGCTCTCCCACAGCCCACTGTCTCCGCCTCTTCCTTTCTTCCTCCCCCCCCCCCCCCCCCCTCTTCAGTCTGAAGAAGAGTCTCATCCAGAAACATCACCTATTCCTTCGCTCCATAGATGCTGCCTGACCCGTTGAGTTACTCCAGCACTTTGCGTTCTATGCAAGATTCCAGCAGTTGCAGTTCCTTGGGTCTCCATTGACCTGAAGCTGTAGCTTTGTTCCTCCTCTGCAGATGCTGCCTAGCCTGTCTCCAATGTTGTTTCTCCAATATATGCTTTATACCTTTTCTTCAAACAAGAATGTTCCATCATTCCAGATTGTTGTTAATTTGTTTTGTCATCTATATTCATTAAATACAATCTGAAACATTCATGTTTGAGTCACCCACTGAGTTACTCCAGCACTTTGTCATATTTTGGTAAACCAGCATCTGCAGTTCCTTGTGCCGAAAAAGCCCTTGGATATTATTGTGGTTACGACATATAAAGTCTCTTAGCATGTGTACATCCCAGAATACATTGCAATTGGCAATGAAGATATTTGGAATTACAGATATGGATCAACAACAGGAAAAAATTGTTGAGCAAAAGGTTGAATTAATGAATAGAAAAATAGAAAACGGGTGCAGGAGTAGGCCATTTAGCCCTTCAAACCAACGCTGCCATTCACTATGATCATGGCTGATCATCCAAAATGAGTACCCTGTTGAATGAATAAATGAATGAATGAATAAGTTGTCACATGTGACAAGTCACAGTGCAATAAATGGCACTGACAAAGTTACAAAGTACCCACGCCAGGACCTCCTATGTTCTCCCCCTCTCCCTCTCCCCCACTCACTCACAGCAGTTCCCCCACGCCGGGTCCTCCTTTGTTCCAGGTGCATCTTCCATCTCCCATGTGGTCCGTCCTCGACCACCGGTATTATTGTTGCAATTCATAAGGCCATGTCACAAGGTCATAAGTGATAGAAGCTGAATTCGGCCATTCAACCCATCAAGTCTAATTTGCCATCCAATCATGGCTGATCTATCTCTTGCTGCTAACCCCATTCTACTGCCTTCTCCCCATAACTCCTGACACCCCTATTAATCAAGAATCTATCTATCTCTGCCTTAAAAATATCCATTGATGGCCTCCACATCCTTCTGTGGCAAAGAATTCCACAGATTCACCACCCTCTGACAAAATAAATTCTTCCTCATCTCCATCCTAAAGGAACGTCCTTTAATTCTGAGGCTGTGGCCACTAGTCCTAGACTCACTCACTAGTGGAAACATCCTCTCCACATTCACTCTATCCAATCCAATTCCAAAGTATCACCAGTTCATTATGCTCACGGGAGGCCCCGGATGTGACTCATTGGTTGCAAAGTGGTTTCCAAAACTCCCGGAACTCTGTCAGTAAGAGATTTCACACTGGTACCGCCGAGTCAGTGTGGAGCGAGTGAAGAGAGCGACAGCTACAGTTGCTTGCACTAACACCGAGGACCCAAGCATAAAGCAAAACAACCAGTGCTGATCTGTTTGTACGAGGACCAAAGAAACTTGAGCACTGCGACACCACCCTGCTGAGAAAAATAAAGGTGGATGCAGCATAATGGAGTAAGCAGTAATTAATTGATCATTTTATAGTACTGTCACACTGATCAAGGTGGAGTAACTCCAAGCGAAATGAGAATCTATTCTAACCTTCAGGCGTAAAACATCTCACATTGGTCTCGGCTGGCACAACTGAGACTTTCATGGAGATGGCAGTCAAGAATCTCTGGGAATTCCATCCTTTACCAGACAAAACAATTACATTTGTGTGCAGTCAAAAGACAAATCTCTGTTCCAGAAATCCAATGGAGAGCATTAGATGACTGTAAATCAGTTTTTACAAACGTACCGGCAGTCATCAGTCATGCAACTGTTCTATTAAAGAGATCATGCCAAAATGCATATTGTTAATCATAAAAAAATAACAAGATTTCTGCTTCTACTACAACACCAACACAGAAAGAATGTTTCTCCAACAAAAATGAATGAATGAATGAATGATTACTTTATTGTCACATGTGACATGTCACATTGAAATTATTTGCTTACATACTCTAGGTATGCAAATAGTCGCCACATAAGGGCACTGACAAATTTACAAATACACAGTACCTGCGCCAGGTCGCCTTTTGTTCTCCCCCCCCTTACGGTGGTCCACCCACGCCGGGGCCTCCTTTGTTCCTTGCCCCAGCAGCGACGTCCTCACTCCCACGTGGTCCGTCCTCGTCCGTCGGTCAGCGCCATCATCGACCGCCGCACCGACCTCCCCACCATCGCTGCCGGGTCCTTTTCGGACGTCTCCATGGCGCTGGCCCAGGCCCCAACCGCGGGCTACATGGACTCGTGGTGCTCGGCCTCTGGTCTTGGCCGCGGGCTCCGCCGACCCAGGGTCGGTCGGCCTCATGCTCCACCGGCCATGGGCTTCGAGCCGCCGGGTTCCCGCCTCGCCGACTCCGCAGCTCACAAGGAGGCATCTGCCGCAACGGCTCGCCAAGAGGTCATGGTCATAGAAATGGAACTTGAATCATGTAACTTGTAAATGACAAAAAATTAATTTTACTTTACATGAACAATTATAGTTTTTTTTAGTGAACAGGACTTCTAGATTATAATCTTGATTGACAGATAGTTATTAGAGTTGTAGGTCAATATAGTTGGAGAAGGAGAAGGATACATATACAATAAACTCAGTAAAGAGCACATTTTGAATGTAGTGGGGCAGATACAATGTGTAGTACACAGTCATGATCTGAATCTCAGTTACTCATCGTTGGGGCGGACTATATTCAATATCCAAAGAAAATTGCAAATCACAAATCAAAGCATATATTTAGCATTTGCATGGATGTCATCTTTGGAGACACAGTTGTCCAAGTTCCATAGCTGGTAGAGCTGTTTCCTCACAGTGCCATATAACTGGGTTTGATCCTGACCTCAGGTATCGTCTGCGTAAAGTTTGCAAGTTCTCTTTGTGACCATGTGGGTTTCCTTGGCATTCTTCTGCATACCAGACTTCTTCAGAAGAAGGGTCTCAACCCGAAACATCACCCATTCCTTCTCTCCAGAGATGCTGCCTGTCCCGTTCAATTCAATTCAATTCAATTCAACTTTAATGTCATTGCACAAATACAAGTATGGGTACAACGAAATGCAGTTTAGCGTCAGTCCGTAGTATAGTGCAATATAGAAATAAAAATACAGAATAATCAAACAATGTGTACGGAGAGACTGGAGAAGTCTATCGGCGGGACTCCGAGTTCAGCAATGTGATGGTATTATTGTAGAAGCTGTTCCTCATCCTACTGGTACGAGACCTGAGGCTCCTGTACCGCCTCCCTGATGGGAGGAGGGCAAACAGTCCATGGTTGGGGTGGGAGGGGTCTTTAATGATCTTCCCAGCCCGTCTCAGACACCGTTTTCGGTGGAGGGCATCCATGGCAGGGAGCGGGGCACCGATGATGTACTAAGCGGTTTTCACCACCCGTTGTAGTGCCTTCCTGTCCGCTACGGTGCAACTGCTGTACCATACCGTGAAGCAGGTGGTCAGGATGCTTTCGATGGTACAGCAGTAAAAGTTGGTCAGGTTCTGGGGGGACAGGTGAGCTTTCTTGAGCCTCCTCAGGAAGTAAAGGCGCTGCTGCGCCTTTTTGATCAGCTTGGAGGTGTTGAGGGACCAGGACAGATCCTCCGAGATGTGTACCCCGAGGAATTTGTAGTTGGAGACGCGCTCCACCTCGGTCCCGTTTATATGGATGGGGTTATGTCTGCCCCCTCTGATCTTCCTGAAGTCAACAATAATTTCCTTCATCTTCTTGGAGTTGAGGACGAGGTTATTGTTGGCACACCAGGTTGTCAGGTGCTGGACCTCATCCCTGTAGGCTGACTCATCGTTGTCGCTGATCAGTCCTACCACCGTGGTGTCATCGGCAAACTTAATGATGGCGTTGGAGCCATTCTTAGGGATGCAGTCATGGGTGAAGAGGGAGTAGAGGAGAAGGCTGAGCACACAGCCTTGAGGCACGCCGGTGTTCAGTGTTATAGTGGAGGAGGTGAGGTTGTTGACCCTAACAGACTGCGGTCTGTTGGTGAGGAAATCCAGTGTCCAATTGCAGAGGGAGGTGGAGATGCCAAGTCCGCTGAGTTTGGTGATCAAGTTCCCGCTGAGTTACTCCAGCTTTTTGTGCCTATCTTCGGTTTAAACCCGCATCTACTGTTCCTTCCTATACATAAAAATCCCTAGAGTAAGGAACACTGCAATTTATCATCTGACCCAATGTTTGTTTCTTGAATGGTAAGTCCAGGAACATTCAATCATGCTGGGATATAAGAAGATACGTTTTTTCGTTATTAGGCAAGGAAATGCAATTATATTTGTGGGTGCTTGCATACAAATCTCTCAATACTGTACTATTGGGCGGATGCCTAAACTCGTACTAAGTTGGACTCTTTTAGTTTACTTTAGAGATTCAGCATGGAAACAGGCCCTTCGGACCACCGATTCCACGCCGACCAGCGATCGGTCGCTATTGACATTAACCTACACACACTAAGGATAAAAATTAATTATATTTACCAAGCCAATTTATCTACATACCTCTACATCTTTGGAGTGTGGGACGACAGATGGCACAATGGGCTAAGTGTTCGGCTGGCGACCGGAAGGTAGCCGGTTCGAATCCCGCTTGGAGTGCATACTGTCGTTGTGTCCTTGGGGCAAGACACTTCACCCACCTTTGCCTGTGTGTAAATGTAATGTAATTATGTGAAGCACTTTGGGGTCAATGCAAGTTGACTAAAAATGTGCTATATAAATAAGATTATTAATTATTATTAATTATTAAAACCAAAGATCTCGGAGAAAACCCATGCAGTCATGGGGAGAACGTTCAAACTCCGTATAGACAGCACCCATAGTCGGGGTCGAACCCGGGTCTGCGGCGCTGTAAGGCAGTGACTCTACCGCTCTGCCACCCTGCCGCCTGTGCTCTTGTTCAAGGAGTTTTCAAATTTATATAAGGCTTTGATTAAACCACATCAAGGCGACTACACACAGTTCTGGGCACTGGAGTTCAGGAAGAGGAAACTGGCTTTGGAGAGGAAGGGTACAATGGGTCACTGGGTCACAGAGGTATAACCTAAGGGAAGGATGTTGCAGTGCACATAAATAGAAAAGAATGAAGTATTTAAGGGGCTGAAAACATTTAATGAGGTGGCAGGAAGGAGACATTTCCTCTGGTAGGGTTGTCCAGAACGTTGGCATTGGTATAAAACTGGAACAAGGCCACATTCAGTTTTACTGTCAGAAAGCAGTAACAATTGTTCCACAGCTCTGCTAGCTGAATTATGATGTAAATGCCTTATACAGACAGGAAGTGTCACAGCTGGCATCCTGGTGCCATCGCAACAACCTGGAGCTCAATGCTCTTAAGAGAGTGGAATTGATTGTAGACTTTAGGAGTGCTACCCCTCCCCTCACCCCACTCATCTTCAACAACACCGCAGTCACATCTGTGGAGTCTTTTAAGTTCCTGGGAACCATCATCTCCAAGGACCTTAATTGTGGGGGGGGGGGCTACCATCGACTCCACACTCAAAAAGGCACAACAGAGGATGTACTTCCGACAGCAGGCAATGTTGGTCCAATTCTACACGGCCATCGTAGAGTCTGTTCTCACCCTCTCCATCATGGTCTGGTTTGGCTCGGCCACCAAGCACGACACCTGGAGGCTGCAGCGAATCGTCCGATCAGCCGAGAAGGTTATTGGCTGCAACCTTCCCTCCATTGATGAACTGTACACTACAAGGGCCAGGAAGCGAGCGGGCAAGATCTGATCCTCTCATCCTGGCCACAAACTCTTTGAATCACTTCCCTCTGGAAGGCGACTCCGGACCGTCAAAGCTGCCACAGCCAGGCATAAAAACAGTTTTTATCCACGAGTAGTTGCTCTACTCAACAGCCAAAAATCTGTAGCCTCCCTTTGATTTGATATTTTGTTGGTTCACATGCTTGATCAATGGTGTTTTATCATTAATGTTTTATTATTTTTAATGTTTAGTGTTTTCTGAGTCATTCGTAACTGTCACTGTATGTCATGTTGTTACTTGTGGGCAGAGCACCAAGGCAAATTCCTTGTATGTGAATACTTGGCCAATAAACTTACTTACTTACTTACTTATCACACCACACTCTACCAGTGATTATATTCCAGATGAGCCAATGCTTCATCACCATCAATGCTCTTCAGTGAGTTGGATGCAGCCTAACCTGGAGGGGAAGTAGTGGAGCAACCTTTAGCAACAAGAGAAAACTACGAGTCGAGATAAGACAAGAGAAAACTACGTCGAGATAAGAAAAAGCAATTTCAACCTTTGAGAGAGTGGGCGTCACCAGACAAGTTACCACGAAGGAGAGGCTCAACAATGGGACCTTGCTGAGGGTACTCCAAGTCTGGATTTCATACAAGTATTGAGTACACAAATAAATAAAATTAGAATTGTCTGTATTGTATTGCTGCAAGAGACATATTTAAATATACCGAAGTGATGTGTCATGGAGAATCTATTCCTGTTGTCAACTGCTGCTGAAGGGACATGGAACCGTAATGAGTTCTGCAAAGAGGCTGCACAGTTTTAATTCAAAGAGCAAATACATTGTCAGAGTTAAGTATAGATCTGAGAAGAAATAAATTGCGGGAACCAGACAGCAAAGGGAATCTGTAATAACTGGAAGGATGAGAGAGTATCGTATTGAAACATATAAGATTATTAAGGGTTTGGACATGCTAGAGACAGGAAACATGTTCCCGATGTTGGGGGAGTCCAGTACCAGGGGCCCCAGTTTAAGGAGTAAGCCATTTAGAACGGAGACGAGGAAACACTTTTTCTCACAGAGAGTTGTGTCTGTGGAATTCTCTGCCTCAGAGGGAGGTGGAGGCTGGTTATTTGGATACTTTCAAGAGAGAGCTAGATAGGGCTCTTAAAGAAAGCGGAGTCAGGGGATACGGGAAGTAGGCAGGAACGGGGTACTGATTGGGGATGATCAGCCATGATCACATTGAATGGCGGTGCTGGCTCGAAGGGCTGAATGGCCTACTCCCACACCTATTGTCTGTCGTTTAAATGCTGTTATTGTATATGCTTCAACTACCCCCTCTGGCAGCTCAGTTCATATACAGTGGCTTGCAAAAGTATTCATACCCCTTGAACTTTTTAACATTTTGTCACGTTACAACCACAAACGTAAATGTATTTTATTGGGATTTTATGTGCTAGACCATCACAAAGTGGCGCATAATTGTGAAGTGGAAGGAAAATGATACATGATTTTTTAATTTTTTTACAAATAAAAAACTGAAAAGTGTGGCATGCAAAAGTATTCAGCCCCCTTTACTCTGATACCCCTAAATAAAATCCAGTGCAAACAATTGCCTTCAGAAGTCACCTAATTAGTAAATAGAGTCCACTTGTGTGTAATCTAATCTCAGTATAAATACAGCTGTTCTGTGAAGGCCTCAGAGGTTTGTTAGAGAACATTAGTGAACAAACAGCATCATGAAGCCCAAGGAACACATCAGACAGGTCAGGGATAAAGTTGTGGAGAAGTTTAAAGCAGGGTTAGGTTATAAAAAAATATCCCAAGCTTTGAACATCTCACGGAGCACTGTTCAATCCAGCATCCGAAAATGGAAAGAGTATGGCACAACTGCAAACCAACCAAGACATGGCCGTCCACCTAAACTGACAGGCCGGGCAAGGAGAGCATTGATCAGAGAAGCAGCCAAGAGGCCCATGGTAACTCTGGAGGAGCTACAGAGATCCACAGCTCAGGTGGGAAAATCTGTCCACAGGACAACTATTAGTCGTGCACTCCACAAATCGGGCAAGAACAAAGCCATTGTTGAAAAAAAGCCATAAGAAGTCCCGTTTGCAGTTTGCCACAAGCCATGTGGGGGACACAGCAAACATGTGGAGGAAGGTGCTCTGGTCAGATGAGACCAAAATTGAAGTTTTTGGCCTAAATGCAAAACGCTATGTGTGGCGGAAAACTAACACTGTACATCACCCTGAACACACCTTCCCCACTGTGAAACATGGTGGTGGCAGCATCATGCTGTGGGGATGCTTTTCTTCAGCAGGGACAGGGAAGAGTTAATGGGAAGATGGATGGAGCAAAATACAGGGCAATCTTGGAAGAAAACCTGTTAGAGTCTGCAAAAGACTTGAGACTGGGGCGGAGGTTCACCTTCCAGCAGGACAACGACCCTAAACATACAGCCAGAGCTACTATGGAATGGTTTAGATCAAAGCATATTCATGTGTTAGAATGGCCCAGTCAAAGTCCAGACCTAAATCCAATTGAGAATCTCTGGCAAGACTTGAAAATTGCTGTTCACAGACCCTCTCCATCCAATCTGAGTGAGCTTGAGTTATTTTGCAAAGAAGAATGGGCAAACATTTCAGTCTCTAGATGTGCAAAGCTGGTAGAGACATACCCCAAAAGACTTGCAGCTGTAATTGCAGCGAAAGGTGGTTCTACAAAGTATTGACTCAGGGGGGCTGAATACTTTTGCACATCACACTTTTCAGTTTTTTTATTTATAAAAAAATGTGAAAACCTTGTATCATTTTCCTTCCACTTCACAATTATGCACCACTTTGTGTTGGTCTAACACATAAAATCCCAATAAAATACATTTACGTTTGTGGTTGTAACGTGACAAAATGTGGAAAAGTTCAAGGGGTATGAAAACTTTTGCAAGCCACTGTACCCATCACCCTGTGGGTGAAAAAGCCTTTGCACAGATTCCAGTTACATTTTAAACCTATGTCCTTTAGTTATTGATTCCCCGACCCTGGGAAAAAGACTCTGTGTATCACCCTATCCATGCTCCTCATGATTTTATACACCTCTAAGATCACCACTCAGTCTTCCACATTCCAAGGATTAAAGTCCTAGCCTGCTCAATCTCTCCCTATAACTCAATCCTTTGAATCCTGGCAAGATGTGTGTATCTTTTTGGGGTGGAACGATGTGTTCCTGTGTGGTATGAAGACCAACCATGTGTTCAGAACATTATAATGTCATCATGTGTATATAATGTGAGCCCCTTGCTATTATGTCTGAATAAAATGCACACATTCACGTTGCCTATCCACACCCTCCACAGATGCTGCCTGACCCACTGAGTTACTCCAGCACTTTGTGTTCCAGTCAATAGTCCAGCATCTGCAGTTCTTTGTGTCCACATACCTGCTGAGCAGGTTAGTGCCCATCAGCACCATCCAAGGTTCACACCAAGAGCATTACTCCACACGCTCCAACATTTCTCCCTGTCAGCAGCCCTGTGATACTAGTAAGTGCCCATTGTTTAAACCGTGCCTTAGTTAGCAATCGTCATCTTCCTTTATCTGCATGTTAAGAGACAAAAGGCTGAAGTAACTCAGCTGGTCAGGCAGTGTCTCTGGAGGCTGCCTGACCTGCTGAGTTACTCCAGCCTGTTGTGTCTTTTCTTGGTAAACCAGCATCTGTGGCTCCTTGTTTCTAGGCTTATCCATAGGGGGATTGCACGTAATGTCACTGGGTCATAGGGCTCGACACACGGAGCCGCTCAATCCATCTGGAGGACATCTGTCACTTCCGGTATATGTTATTAATGCTAGAAACGCGTACTTTCCTACCTGTTAAAAACCGCTAAAATGTTGAATCTTTGCGCTGAAAAAAATGTGGGAGTCGGGGTAAGTGTGAGAGACATGTCCCCAACTTCAGAATTCCAAAAGTGAAGCAAAATGAAGGTATAGAGAAGCGAGAACTGAAGGGAGAACAGCAGCTAAAGTGCTTGGTAAACATTGGCATTGCAGATATCGGAATTGAAAATATTGGGAATTATCGCGTTTGTCCACTGTATTTCATCAAGTAAGGCATTATTTGTGTTTTTTCTTGATTCCTTTGGTATCTAAAAATTCTCAGAGGTGATAAATCTGACTGTAATTTTTTCTTCAGGTGTGTTTTCATTTTGTATGTAAAACCCCACTTGAGAACCATGGGCGATTTAAAAAAATTACAGCCAGATTTATCACTTCTGAAACTTTTTAGATGCCAAGGGAATCAAGAAAAAACACAAATAATGCCTTAGTTGATGAAATGCAGTGAGCAAACGGCCAATGTTCGCCAAGCACTTTGGCTGTTGTTGTCCCTTCAGCTCTCGCTTCTATCTAATGTCATTTCTCCTCACTTTTGGAATTCTGAAGTAGGCTAACTGTCTCACACGCTTATCCCGATTAACATAATTATTTACAGCGCAAAAATGGACAATTTCAGCGGGTTTTAACGGGCCCACTGCGCTGGAAACAATGGTAAGTGCCTACCTGCAGTACATCGTGTGTACTCTACTTGGAGCAGCGTAACAACAGTACGGGTCATGGGTCGTGACCCGACTGCCGTGAAACCTCCCTATATGTTATTTGGAGTTGCAATGAATATCATTCTTGATTAGTACGGGTGTCAGAGGTTTTGGGGAGAAGGCAGGAGAATGTGGTTGGGAGGGAGAGATAGATCAGCCTTGATTGAATGGCGGAGTAGACTTGATGGGCCGAATGGCCTAATTCTGATCCTATCACTATGACCATGTTTGTAAAATTCTGGGGGAAATGCTAATCACCTGCACTTGAAAGTGCAAAAAAACTTGAGTGTTGAGAATTGTAAAAGTGAAAAGCTGAGAGAAGGGAACAGGGAGCAGTGAAAAGCAGTTGTTATTACTGCTCACCGCCGCCTGGGGGAGCGCTGGGCGCGATTCCAAAGATTGATTCCGAGCACCCTGGAGGCGAGAGGCAGCCGAGTGGGGAGTTGCGGCGCCACCCAGCGGCCAGGAGAGGGTAAAGCGGAGAGGGGGGGGAGGGAGTTGCGGCGCCACCTAGCGGCTTGGAGGAGGAGGAGGAGGAGGAGGAGGAGGGGGGGCGGGGTGACCAAGGAGACGTGGAACGTGGCCCGGGCCGGGCCTGCCGGAAGACGGCGCGTGAGCCAGTGATGGGCAGGCGCGTGCGGGAGTCCCGGGGATTGTGCTGCTGGTGTTGTTGTTGTTGCTGTTGCTGCTGGTGGAGGAGCTACTGCTACTGTTGCAACCCCCACCACTATCCGCCCGCCTCTGCATCTCATGCCCCGCTCTTATAGCCCCCGGGAGCATGGGCTTGTCCTATGGACCCGGGCTTGCTCTTCACTTTAGCCCTGTGTCTTGTTGGTGACCGAAGAGCATGTGCCATGGGCAACTGCTGGGTTCGGTGCATGCGGTTGTTCAGGAAGGAGGCCAACAGAATCCAGCGGGGCGGAGGGTGAGTCTTTTAATCTTTGTCCAGAGTGTTGCAAAATCATCTTTATTCAGGTGACGCTGTTTTAAAAAAAAAAAAACACCCGGCCAATGTGCGCACTGAGGTTTAATAGTTAAATTGTTTGGCGCTCGTCTATTTTTATTCCGGTTATCTCACGAAGACTTGCTACTTGACCTACTTGTTTGCAAAAATAATTCTTCAGTCTGAAGAAGGGGTTCGACCCGAAACGTTGCCTATTCCCTTCGTTCCATAGATGCTGCCTCACCCGCTGAGTTTCGTCAGCATTTTTGTCTACCTTCTACTTACAAAATAAAACCCTTTTTTTTGCACTGCTGATTTTTTGCCGTCATTTGCCGGTTAACATCTCTGAAACACTCCCCTCATTTAATTAGTTTCAATGTATCATGATGTCACTTTTCACAAAGAAGAGCTCGACGATAGAAATGTGCACAAAAAATGTCTTGGAGACTCTAATGTTCATAATTATTAATACTAGAAATGATTAGAAACTAAATACATGATTGTAGTCATTGGTTGTACAATCTTATTTTAATGTCACGTTTTTATTTCTAAAAATCTCACTCTTTGTAAAGTTGCTATGTGATTTCTTACATTCTCTTTTCAAGTGTGCGGATAGTATTTAAGAACGAGATATTTAATTGTGTGTTTTTCTACGTTTTAATGTGGTCCACCCTTTCAGGAATGAGGCGAATAATCAGTTGCCAAAAAAGTTTGAATTTGTATCAAGACTGAAAGGCAGAGAGTGCATTTAATTTACTGCTCTTAGATAATGGAAATGGTCTGATTGTTTTATCTCTCAAAGCTAAATTTGTGAAGAACAGTGTAACTGAACAAACCTGATATTAACGTTTATTCAGGAGTTTCAATGTCTGTATTGTAACACGATTTTGTTGTGGCTAAGTTACTGTCATCTCGATGTGGCATTAAGCAGTTTTGCACACTTCTGGGTGTGTTGATGAATGTCATCAATAATTTTTTTGCTCCATTTTCTTCAAGAACTTGTTTCCTTGCACTGTCGTCAGAGCACTAAACTTGCCCAACTGATGATAACATGTGGACATTGCATTATTACAAAATGAATGCGATTTTCTATCAAATTGGTTGGACAACAGGTGTTGGTCGCTTGCACCTTGCTAATGCTGAGGGAATATGGGACGTTATTTAAAGGGACAATCACTATAAACCTGTATTTACAGTCGGATGAACATTCTGCTTTAAATCAAGTCGAGTTTATTGTCATGTACACAAGTGTGGTGAGGTACAGGTAGAATTTGAGTTGCTGCAGTAGGATTAGGGATATGATCAAGAGCTTGATGGTTGTTGGAAAGTAGCTGTTCCTAAACCTGGTGGTGTGGGACTTCATGCTTCTTTATCTTCTACCCAACAGTAGCAGCGAGAAGAGGGCATGGCCCAGATGATGCCGATCTTTGATGATATGGCTGCTGCCTGGAGGCTGTGGCTTGCATCGATGCTTTCCATGGTAGGGAAGGCTGTGCTCGGTGCTAAATCAATTTCGGGTGGAGCCTGGGCTGAGTTCACCCAGCCTCTTTAGTCCTTGAACTATGGAATAATCATACCAGGCCAAGATGCAACCATTCAGGATACTTTTGACAGTGACATCTGCTGAAGTTTGACTGTTCAGTTTTATAATGAATTCCTGTAAACCTCTAAGAAAGTAGAAGTGCCAGTGAGTCATCTTTGTGATGACATCTTAAGTGCTGGGGCCATCCGACATGCTAGGTCATGATAGACTCAAAATGCTGGAGTAACTCATTGGGACAGGCAGCATCTCCAGAGAGAAGGAATGGGTGACATTCTCTCCAGAGATGCTGCGTGTGCTGCTGAGTTACTCCAGCATTTTGTGTCTATCTTCGGTTTAAACCAGCATCTGCAGTTCCTTCCTACACATTTAGACATTATCTACTCTTTCCACTATCGATAGACAAATGAAAGCTGGCACATGGTCTTACAACTTGTGTTGATGTTGAGCACTGAACCTTCTGTGCATCTTCACGTAAAGCTGTAAATAAAACTGCTTTCAAGGGCTCAATACCCAACTGCTTTTTCACCTAAGTTTAATGGGACATCATTGTCTTAAATACCTTTCTTGGTAGACCAACATCAATGCAGGTTATGCTTCCACAAGTTACCCCATTAACATTTGTCACCTTTATAAAAACACAAGTGGGAGCGTGGCCCTATTTCTGCACTGATGTCTTGCCAGACCTGAGTTTGCTGATCACTATTCATTGGCACACTGTACTCCGGCAGCTCCCAGGATCAGGCAACCTGGCTAAAAACATGCCTGCTTTGCAAGCTTCTCCAAAGTGCAGCCATTTGGAGACTGCACTCGTATTCTTGCAGATGTCCCTGGCAAACCCCTGGTTTAGTTTTTAGAGATGCAAAGTGGAAACGGGCCCACCGAGTCTGCACCGACCAATGATCACCCGTACACTAGTTCTATGTTAGATTAGTTTTGTATTCTGACACTTTATGGGCAGTGTACATAAGCCAATTAATCTACAAACCTGTACATCTTTGGAATGTACCCGGAGAAAACCCACGCGGCTACAGGGAGAATGTATAAACTCCGTACAGACCACCCGCAGTCAGGATTGAACCCAGGTCTCGGGCGCTGTTAGGCATCAACTCTACTGCTCTGCCACACTAGTCTGCAGGGTTTCTGTTAGGGCAATAATGTCCCAGTTTTCAGTGGGAAATGTTCTGCCTTTGTAGTGGATCAGTGTCGTGTATGAATTTTCACAGATTAACCACACTCTAGTTAATGGAAAAGCACTAGTGGTGTTGTGTGCTTTCACCTTAATGGGCTGTTGGAAGTTCAAGGGTAGGTGTGTGTGTCAGAGGAGCACTAGGTAATGCACCAGTGGTGAATATTTTTGTCAACAACTGTAAATGGGTGGTTGGCCCTCCATCAGTGGGCATAGCTATAAGGTGAGGGCGGGAAGAGTTTAATGGAAATTTGTGGGGCAAGTTGTTTTTCACACATAGTGGGGGCCTGGAAAACATTGCCAGGGGTGATGGTGGAGGCAGATATGATAGTGACATTTAAGATGCTTTTAGATAGGAAGTGCAGGGAATAGAGAGAGATGCATGATGTGCTGGCAGATATCAGTTCAGCTAGACACCATGTTCGGCACAATCAAAGTGGGCTGAAGGGCCCATTCCTGTGCTCATAGGGAGGTTGCACGAAACGTCACTGGGTCATAGGAGCCGCTAAATCCAACTGGAAGACATCCGTCACTTCCGGTATATGTTATTAATGCTAGAAACGCGTACTTTCCTACCTGTTAAAAACCGCCAAAATGTTGAATTTGTGCGCTGAAAAAAATTGTGGAAGTCGGGGTAAGTGTGAGAGACATGTACCCAACTTTAGAATTCAAAACGTGAAGCGAAATGAAGGTATAGAGAAGCGAGAACTGAAGGGACTACAGCAGCTAAAGTGCTTGGTAAACATTGAAAATATTGGGAATTATCGCGTTTGCTCACTGCATTTCATCAAGTAAGGCGTTATTTGTGTTTTTTCTTGCTTCCTTTCGTATCTAAAAATTCTCAGAAGTGATAAATCTGGCTGTAAAATTTTCTTCAGATGCATTTTCATTTTGTATGTAAAAACCCACGAGAACCATGGGCGATTTAAAAAAATTACAGCCAGATTTTTCACTTCTGCAACTTTTTAGATGCCAAAGGAATCAAGAAAAAACACAAATAATGCCAGTTGATGAAATGCAGTGAGCAAACGGCCAATGTTCGCCAAGCACTCTGGCTGTTGTTGACCCTTCAGCTCTCGTTTTTATCTACCGTCATTTCTCCTCACTTTTGGAATTCTGAAGTAGGCTGTCTCACACGCTTATCCCGTTTAACATAATTATTTACAGCGCAAAAATTGACAATTTCAGCGGGTTTTAACAGGCCCGCTAAGCTGGAAGCAACGGTAAGTGCTTACCTGCAGTACATCACGTGTAATCCATTTGGAGTAGCCTAGCAACAGTACGGGTCATGGGTCGTGACCCGACTGCCGTGAAACCTCCCTATTGTTCGAAGTTCTATGTTCTATGTGGACTCGGTGAAGGACCTGTTTCTGTACTGTATCTCTCTCTCTCTAACCTTGTGACTCTACTTGACAAGGAGGCATGGGATTGGGGATGTGCCAAGGGAATCTTTCCTTTTATTTGAGGTACAGCATTGACAATCCTAATTCCTTTGGGTCTCAAGTAGAAAAGACGTCCACCTTGCCGGTAGTGAGACCCACCTACCTTTTGAGGTCTGTGTCATTAACCATAGGAACATGCTTGATGCCTCAAATCCATGGAGCAGTGGAAACAAAATAATCCATGCTACTGATTGAATACTGGTGATGGTGTGTGCTTGTGGGCTGACTACGTTCGCAGCTGCTTGTCCAAATGCTGGCAGCATTGAGAAGCCCAACTCTTTTTATGCTTAATATTATTAATGCAAAATGAGGCCACACAAGGGAGTCTGAAGATGTTGTGTTTCAATCAAGGCTCATGCATTTCATCATGTTTTATAATTTTTTTAAACGGTATTAAGGAGCCATGTAATGATGCTTTAACATTTAAATTTTGGGTGTATGGAACAAGCTGCTTGCCAGATGAGGTGGTTGAGGCGGGGACTATCCCATCGTTTATGAAGCAGTTAGACTGGTACATGGATAGGACAGGTTTGGAGAGATATGGACCACACACAGGCAGGTGGGACGTTGGCCGGTGTGGGCAAATTGGGCCAAAAGGCGTTTCCACACTGACATATGACAATGACACACAAAATATGATGTGCACATGACAATGACACACAAAATATGATGTGCACAAATTATTGTTTGCTATACTCGAGTCATTCTGGCCAATGGCATATGGACTTTTCTTATTCACATTGCAATTTTCCACATCAGTTCATTTAAAAAAATCAATCCTATTAAATGACAACCTATTTTAGATAATTTTATGTTCATCAGTTCAATGATGCCACAGGATCCAACAATCGGATGTATTATATTTCTTATCTCTCTTTCCATGTCAGTCAACCTTGTGCATATATAGCACAGATTTGACTGTGGCTAAACCACTTCTTAGAAACAGAAAAATAGCAGGAATGGGCCATTTGGCCCTTCGAGCCAGCACTGCCATTCAATATGATTATGGCTAATTATCTAAAATCAGTACCCTGTTCTTTTTCTCCATATCCTTTGATTTTGTCAGTCCTAAGAGCTAACTCCCTCTTGAAAGCATCCAGTGAATTTGCCTCCACTGCCTTCTTTGGCAGAGAATTCCACTCTGTGGCAGAGAATTATTCACTGTGTCTGCCTGGTCTGATGTTTCCATTGCCCAAGAGACAAAAAACGTGTCTATTATTGCCAGGAATCCTCTGTGAACTTGCCTGTTGGGAGTCTACTTGGTCTCGACACATGCTGTATAATTGAAGTCTAGTTATTTACACTAGAGAGAGCCAGAGTGAATAGGCTCAGATTAAGGTGGGTGAGGAATAGGAGGCTGCCTTGGAGAGCATGTAAAGTAGATGGGCAAAAAAAAACAACTAGTAGACGGAGTATAATCTGGGGAATATGAGACTGATTCCCTAAAGAGGACGTGGGCTTGAGTTAAAATGGTATACACAGAATGCTGGAGTAAATCAGCGGGTCAGGTAGCATCCCTGGAGAAAATGAATAGGTGACGTTTCAAGTCGGGACTGAAGGAGGGTCCTGATCCGGAACGTCACCTGTCTATTCTCTCCAGAGATGCCGCCTGACCTGCTGAGTTACTCCAGCGTTTTACGTCTTTCTTTGCTATAAACCAGCATCTGCAGTTCCTTTTCCTATTTTGTACAAAATGGTGCTGTGAGGGAGCTGGGTAACCTTGTACATGAAATGCAGAGTCAGCATGTCCGGCGGGGTATCAAATAATGAGGCAAGTAAATGGAATCGCAGAACAGAACCAGAAGGGTCCTGACCTGGAATGTCACCTATCCATGTTCTCCATCAATGTTGTCTGTCCTGCCGAGCTACTCCAGCATCTTGCATTTTTCTTTCCTATAAACCAGCATCTTTGTATCTTTTTAAGGTAAACAGAATTTTGGACTTGTTGAAAACAAAATGCAGTATAAAATTAGCCTGTGTTTAGTACAACTTTGGGTTCCATGCTGGAATAATACATGCCGCAGTTTTGATTTTTATATTGAAGGAGGGTGTATTTCCATTGAAGGCGAATCAGAAAAGGATGATTAAGACCGATGCGACAGAGGTTTACCTGCATCTCCTCCAACCTCATCTATTGCATCCGCTGCTCTAGATGTCAGCAGATCTATATATCGGTGAGACCAAGCGGAGGTTGGGCGATCGTTTTGCCGAACACCTCCGCTAAGTCCGCAATAACCAACCTGACCTCCTGGTAGCACTTCAACTCCCCCTCCCACTCCGTATCCGACCTCTCTGTCCTGGGTCTCCTCCATGGCCAGAGCAAGCAACACCGGAAATTGGAGGAACAGCACCTGATATTCCGCTTGGGGAGTCTGCATCCTGGGGGCATGAACATTGAATTCTCCCAATTTTGTTAGTCCTTGCTGTCTCCTCCCCTTCCTCAGCCCTCCTGCTGTCTCCTCCCATCTCCCAGCCTTCGGGCTCTTCCTCCTTTTTCCTTTCTTCTCCCCGCTCCCCCCATCCCCCATCAGTCTGAAGAAGGGTTTCGGCCCGAAACGTTGCATATTTCCTTCGCTCCATAGATGCTGCTGCACCCACTGAGTTTCTCCAGCTTTTTTGTGTACCTTTGATTTTCCAGCATCTGCAGTTCCTTCTTAAATAAAAAGGATGATTAAGACATTGTCTTCTGATGAAAAACGGGGTCTGTAGTTGTTGAAATTGTAAGAATGAGTGGTGATCCATGGTGAAACATATGATGAGTAAATTTGCAGATGATGCAATAATTGAGGATGCTGTGAACATTGATGAGGGTCGTCTCAAGTTACTGAAAGATTGATCAACTGGTAAATCGAGCGGAGCTATATCAGATGGAATTTAATCCAGGTGCATGTAAACACAATGAGTGGTAGGACCCTAGAGTGCATCGAGGAACAGCAGTGCCTTGGTATAAAAACCCAATGATCCCTGAAGGTTGCAGCACAAGTAGACAGTATGGTAAAGAACGTACACAAGATGGTAATCTGCATGAACAAAGGGAAACAATGGTGATGTGGGGAACTTGTGGTACAGATTTGTAAAACATTGGTGAGACCACAACTTTTTGGAAGCCACAGCACGAAAAGGATGTAATTGCTCTGGAGTGGGTGCAGAGGAGATTCACCAGGATGTTACTTAAAGTGTCAAGAGTGTTCAGTTGTCATATGTACCAAAACGGAATCATGAAATTCTTACTTGCAACAGCAAAATAGGTCTCTAGATGCAGTGCTCAATGGATAACATAATCAAAAACTAAACAGTAAGTTCATTATATTAAAAAAACCCCGATATTAGTAAAAACAAAAGCCCGAAATCCCTGGTGCAGCCAAGGTGGTTTGAAATTTAGTTGACAATTCTAGTGTTTAATAGCCTGATGCTTGTTGGGAAGAAGCTGTTCCTGATCCTGGAGGTCACATTTTTTGGATTCCATTGGACCATTGTTGGTTCCACCTTTCCTGAGTCGTCGATGCATGGTTTGCTTTGTTCTGCACCTTTCCATAACTCTAGTGTTCCCCTCCCTGTCCCTCAGTCTTAAGAAGTGTCCTTGAAGGTCGAGTCGCAGGTGGATAAGGCGGTCAAAAGCGCTTTCATCAGTCAGAGTATTGAATATAGAAGTTGGGAGGTCATGTTGCAGTTGTATATACGTTAGTGAGACCACATTTAGAATATTGTGTTCAATTCTGGTCACCATGTTATAGATACAATCTGCGCATGCGCAGTTTCCACGATTTAAAAAAAAAAGCCGACTGACAGCTTACCAAGGAGAGAACAATCTGCGCATGCACGGTTTTCAAGATTTTTAAAAGCCACTGCCTACTCATGGCACCTTCTTCAGACAGTCAGGGAGAGGGAAAGAAGAGATCTGTGAAGGTACATAGAACAACAAATGAATGAAAGATATGCAAAAGAACAAATCAAGTCCAGCAATGATGATCAAGGAAAGGTGAAGTCCCCAATGGTCTATTGATGACTGTGGGGAATGTGATAATGAGTGATATAAGTGATTCTAAGTAAGTAAGTTTATTGGCCAAGTATTCACATACAAGGAATTTGCCTTGGTGCTTCGCCCACAAGTAACAACATGCAATACAGTGACAGTTACAAATGACTCGGAAAACACTTAACATTACTAATAATAAAAGATTAATGATAAAACACCATTGATCAAGGATGTGAACCAGCAAAATACCAGATTAAAGGGAGGCTACAGATTTTTGGATGTTGAGTAGAGCAATTACTCGTGGATGAAAACTATGGCAGGCTATGGCAGCTTTGACAGTCCGGAGTCGCCTTCCAGAGGGAAGTGATTCAAAGAATTTGTGGCCAGGGTGAGAGGGGTCAGAGATGATCTTGCCCGCTTGCTTCCTGGCCCTTGCAGTGTACAGTTCATCAATGGAGGGAAGGTGGCAGCCAATAACTTTATCTGCTAATCGGACGATTCGCTGCAGCATCCAGGTGTCGGGCTTGGTGGCTGAGCCAAACCAGACTGTGGACACCACAAACACTGGTGGACTCAGCAGGACAACAGTGAATCTAGTATGATGACTAGGGAATGGGAGGGATGGAGAGAGTGGATGCAACTTGAAATTAGAGAAATCACTGTTCATGCTACTGGGTTGTAAGCTGCCCAAGTGAAATGATGCGCTGTTCCTCCAATTTACGTTTGGTCTCACTCTGAAAGTGGAGGAGGCCCAGGACAGAAAGGTCAGTGTAGTGGCAGCACTTGGTGATGTTTCTGGTCAATTACTTTTCTTCAGAACTGCGTTCTCTGACAGAAGCTGCCTGATGCTGAGTATTTTCAGTGTTTTCTGTTTTAATTTTGCATCTCCAGCAATCAACTACCTGGGGAATGGTTGGCTGTCAAGAATTGTAGGCTGTTGTTTAAACTGAATACACTGAAGCTCATAGTGTTAAACCCCTGTTCCGAGGTACGAGTTCATTCCAAGAGCTCTCCTGAGTTTGCCCTGATTCGAACTCGGAGATTTAAGGTAATGGCCACTCGTCGGTACTCGGGACTCTCGTGGACATATTTCAGCATTGAAAAATCTTCACGAGTCTTCCCGTGCTTACCTGCCGTTAGCAAGTCTTGCCGAGAACCTGTCATTAGCGTTACGAGCCGCTAAGAGACATCCCCGAGCTCCGACGTACCCGCTACGTTCAATTTCTGTGCTTACCACGAGTTTGATTTTTTTAAAGCCGGGAGAGCTCTTGGAATGAACCGTGGGACAGGGCTTACTTGGAGGGTACCTGTGGTTTAGTTTAATTTATTTAGTTTATTGTCACGTGTACCGAGGTACAGTGAAAAGCCTTTGTTGCGTGCAGACCAGTCAGCGGAAAGACAATACATGTACATACAAGGTCATATGCTGAGAGAATGGAGCAGCTGGGCTTGTACACTCTGGAGTTTAGGATGAGAGGGGATCTCATTGAAACATATAAGATTGTTACGGGCTTGGACATGCTAGAGGCAGGAAACATGTTCCCGATGTTGGGGGAGTCCAGAACCAGGGGCCGCAGTTTAAGAATAAGGAGTAAGCCATTTAGAACGGAGACGAGGAAACATTTTTTCTCACGGAGTGGTGAGTCTGTGGAGTTCTCTGCCTCAGAGGGCGATGGAGGCAGGTTCTTTGGATGCTTTCAAGAGAGCTAGATAGGGTTCTTAAAAATAGCGGAGTCAGGGGATATCGGGAGAAGGCAGGAACGGGGTACTGATTGGGGATGATCAGCCATGATCACATTGAATGGCGGTGCTGGCTCGAAGGGCCGAATGTCCTACTCCTGTAGCTTTTGTCTATTGTCTACATGATTCCAGTCAATCTATTTACAGCTTACAGATACATGATGGGGGAATGCCGTTTAGTGCAAGGTAAAGCCGGAATTGTGAGATGCAATACACAGTGCAGTTGTAGGAAATCTGAAGGAATGAAAAGATGCTGAAAGTACTCAGTAGAGCAAGCAGCATCTGATGAAGGGCCTGAAATGTTAACCTTCTTGATGTCGTCCTGCCTATGCTGCCTGAACTGATGTTTACCTCCAGTGTTATCTGCTGTTATTTTAGGGCAATGGGAAAGGCCGGCAGGTCAGGTCACGGCTGCGAAGAGCAAAAAACATAGTCTTGTTCGAACTGGCCGGTAGCAGAAAAGTTTAAAAAAGTGCAGATGTTCAAAATCTGAAACAAAAATTCGAAACAAAAGGAAGTGCATGTGAATCGCTGTGCATCACAGTCGTAGAATGCAGAAATAGGCCCTTCGGCCCAACTTGCCCACACCGACCAACATGCCTCATTAGTCCCATCTAAGGGTATAACGTTTGGAAACATAGAAAATAGGTGCAGGAGTAGGCCATTCGGTCCTTCGAGCCTGCACTGCCATTCAATATGATCATGACTGATCATCCAACTCAGTATCCCGTACCTGCCTTCTCTCCATTCCCCCTGAGCCCTTTAGCCACAAGGGCCACACCTAACTCCTTCTTAAATATAGCCAATGAACTGGCCTCAACTACCTTCTGTGCAAGGTAAAGCCAGTAAAGTCCGATCATAGATAGTCCGAAGGTCACCGATGAGGTAGATGGTAGTTCAGGACTGCATTTTAGTTATGGTATGATGATTCAGTTACCTGATAACAGCTGGTGGTACACAGATGCACATTGGCCTTTACGGGGTGGTGAGTTTGGAGAGGTGTCAAGATAGGCTAGGTTTGGTGAGTAACTGCAGTCCACCCTGTAGATGGTCTCCTAATTTGAGGAAGGACATTCTTGCTATTGAGGGAGTGCAGCGTAGGTTCACCAGATTAATTCCCGGGATGGCAGCATTGACTTATGATGAAAGAATGGATCGACTGAGCTTGTATTCAATGGAATTTGGAAGGATGAGAGGGGATCTTATAGAAACGTATAAAGAAACATATAAAATCATTAAGGGATTGGACAGGCTAGATGCAGAATTTTTTTTTCCCATATGTTGGGGGAGTCCAGAACCAGGTTTCTCAGTTTAAGAATGAGGGGTAGGCCATTTAGTTTTGAGATGAGGAAAAACTTTTTCACTCAAGAGTTGTGAATCTGTGGAATTCTCTGCCGCAGAAGGCAGTGGAGGCCAATGCAGGTGCAGGTTAACCGGTGTATGTTCACCAGGTTAATCCCCAGGATGGTGGGACTGACATTTGATGAAAGAATGGGTTGACTGGGCTTGTAATCACTGGAATTTAGAAGGCTGAGAGGGGACCTTATAGAAACATATTAAATTCTTAAAGGATTGGACAGGCTAGATGCAGGAAAATTTTTCTTGATGTTGGGGGAGTCCAGAACCAGGGGTCACAGTTTAAGAATAAGTGGTAGGCCATTTAGGACTGAGATGAGAAAAAACATTTTCACGCAGAGAGTTCTGAATTTGTGGAATACTCTTCCACAGAAGGCAGCAGGGCCGTGGAGTCAGAGCAATTTTGGTGCTGTCGGAGTCGGTAAAAATGTCCCGACTCCGACCCCAACATAAATTTCAGAGACAACGTAAATAGGAAAAAACATACCGCACACTTTATTTCCACTCTAGAGAATGAGAAATCGCATTGGTGCTGCCATCTGGTGGCAGAACGATGAGAAACAAAACGTAAACAAACGCCATCAACAGCTGATTTCCCTCCGCCTTCTACTGAGTGAACATGTCTGGATAATTTTATTTTTTCAAGAATAAACAATTCAAAAGCCCCAGTGGCATAGCTACAGCCAGTAGACTCAAAACTTTAAGGACATGGGTTTAAAAGTAGCCTGATGATTCATGTAGTTCTTATGAAATGCTATCTTGTGTAATGCAAATAATTCTAAATCATAGCAGATTTAGAATTATTATACCTAGGGATCAGAGTCTGTCGAATACGTTAGAAATCAAGTAGTCTGAGTCGGGTGATTTGGGTATTGACTCCACAGCCCTGGAAGGCAGTGGAGGCCAATTCACTGGATGTTTTCAAGAGAGCGTTAGATATAGCTCTTTGGGCTAATGGAATCAAGGGATATGGGGTGAAAGCAGGAACGGGATACTGATCTTGGATGGTTGGCCATGATCATATTGAATGGTGGTGCTGGCTGAAGAGCGGAATGGCTTATTCCTGCACCTATTTTCTATGTCTATGTTTCTATGGTACACAGTGTAATTACAGTACCTGTAACGTGCCTTATAATTCTGTTCCTCTGTCATGTCCTTTGTTGCTGCTATTACCATATAACAATTACAGCACGGAAACAGGCCATCTCGACCCTTCTAGTCCGTGCCGAACACGTATTCTCCCCATGTCCCATATACCTGCGCTCAGACCATAACCCTCCATTCCTTTCCCGTCCATATAACTATCCAATTTATTTTTAAATTATAAAAACAAACCTGCCTCCACCACCTTCACTGGAAGCTCATTCCACACAGCCACCACTCTCTGAGTAAAGAAGTTCCCCCTCATGTTACCCCTAAACTTCTGTCCCTTAATTCTCAAGTCATGTCCCCTTGTTTGAATCTTCCCTACTCTCAGTGGGAAAAGCTTATCCACGTCAACTCTGTGTATCCCTCTCATCATTTTAAAGACCTCTATCAAGTCCCCCCTTAACCTTCTGCGCTCCAAAGAATAAAGCCCTAACTTGTTCAACCTTTCTCTGTAACTTAGTTGCTGAAACCCAGGCAACATTCTAGTAAATCTCCTCTGTACTCTCTCTATTTTGTTGACATCCTTCCTATAATTAGGCGACCAAAATTGTACACCATACTCCAGAATTGGCCTCACCAATGCCTTGTACAATTTTAACATTACATCCCAACTTCTATACTCAATGCTCTGATTTATAAAGGCCAGCACACCAAAAGCTTTCTTTACCACCCTATCTACATGAGATTTCACTTTCAGGAAACTGTGCACAGTTATTCCCAGATCCCTCTGTTCACCTGCATTCTTCAATTCCCTACCATTTACCATGTACATCCTATTTTGATTTGTCCTGCCAAGATGTAGCACCTCACACTTATCAGCATTAAACTCCATCTGCCATCTTTCAGCCCACTCTTCCAACTGGCATAAATCTCTCTGTAGACTTTGAAAATCTACTTAATTATCCACAACACCACCTATCTTAGTATCATCTGCATACTTACTAATCCAATTTACCACATCATCATCCAGATCATTGATGTACATGACAAACAACAGTGGACCCAACACAGATCCCTGTGGCACCGGACTAGTCACTGGCCTCCAACCTGACAAACAACCATCCACCATTACTCTCTGGCATCTCCCATTCAGCCACTGTTGAATCCATCTTGCTACTCCACCATTAATACCCAACAATTGAACCTTCTTAACCAACCTTCCGTGAGGAACCTTATCAAAGGCCTTACTGAAGTCCATATATACAACATCCACTGTTTTACCCTCATCAATTTCCCGAGTAACCTCTTAAAAAAATTCAAGAAGATTAGTCAAACATGACCTTTTAGGCACAAATCCATGTTGACTGTTCCTAATCAGACCCTGTTTATCCAGATGCTTATATATATTATCTCTAAGTATCCTTTCCATTAATTTGCCCACCACTGACGTCAAACTAACAGGTCTATAATTGCTAGGTTTACTCGTAGACCCCTTTTTAAACAATGGAACAACATGCGCAGTACGCCAATCCTCCGGCACTATTCCCGTTTCTAATGACATTTGAAATATTTCTGTCATAGCCCCTGCTATTTCTACACTAACTTCCCTCAATGTCCTAGGGAATATCCTATCCGGACCTGGAGACTTATCCACTTTTATATTTCTCAAAAGTGTCAGTACTTCCTCTTCTTTGAATCTCATAGTTTCCATAGCTACTCTACTTGTTTCCCTTACCTCACATAATTCAATATCCTTCTCCTTGGTGAATACAGAAGAAAAGAAATTGTTCAATATCTCCCCCATCTCTTTTGGCTCTGCAGATAGCTGTCCACTCTGACTCTCTAATGGACCAATTTTATCCCTAGTTATCCTTTTGCTATTAATATAGCTGTAGAATCCCTTTGGATTTACTTTCACCTTACTTGCCAAAGCAACCTCGTATCTTCTTTTAGCTTTTCTAATATATTTCTTAAGATTCTTTTTACATTCTTTATACTCCTCAAGCACCTCATTTACTCCGCTGCCTATAATTATTGTAGATCTCTCTCTTTTTCCGAACCGTGTCCAATTTCCCTTGAAAACCATGGCTCTTTCCAATTTTTACCATTTCCTTTCAACCGAACAGGGACATAAAGATTCTGTACTTTAAAATTTCACCTTTAAATGTCCTTCATTTCTCTTCCACATCTTTCCCATAAAACAAACTGTCCCAATTTATTCCTTTTAAATCCTTTCGCATCTCCTCAAAGTTAGCCTTTCTCCAATCAAAAATCTCAACCCTAGGTCCAGTTCTGACCCTCTCCATAATTATATTGAAACTAATGGTATTGTGATCACTGGTCCCGAACTGTTCCCCAACGCATACGTCTGCCACCTGACCCGTCTCATTTCGTAACGGGGGTCCAGCACCGCCCCTTCTCTAGTAGGTACTTCTATGTATTGCTGTAAAAAACTATCCTGCACACATTTTACAAACTCCAACCCATCCAGCCCATTTACAGAATGTGTTTCCCAGTCTATGTGTGGAAAATTGAAATCTCCCACAATCACTACCTTGTGCTTACTACTAATATCTGCGATCTCCTTACATATTTGCTCTTCCAATTCTCGCTCCCCATTTGGCGGTCTATAATACACCCCTACAAGTGTTGCTACCCCTTTCCCATTTCTTAGTTCCACCCAAATAGCCTCCCTAGACGAGCCCTCTAATCTATCCTGCCAAAGCACTGCTGTAATATCTTCCCTGATAAGCAATGCAACACCTCTACCTCTTGCCCCTCCAATTCTATCACACCTGAAGCAACAAAATCCTGGAATATTTAGTTTCCAATCACAGCCCTCCTGCAACCATGTTTCACTGATCGCCACAACATCATACTTTCAGGTGTCAATCCAGGCTCCAAGTTCATCCACCTTTCTTACAATGCTCCTAGCATTAAAATGTACACACTTAAGAAACCCATCCTCTCTTATTCTCTGTTTATTGTCTTTTTCTTCTCTCTCCCCTACATTTTGGGTCAGAGTGCTACCATTCTCTGCCTCCTGCCTCACACACTGACTGCTAGCTTTCCCAATTTGAGTCCCTCCCCCCCAACCATACTAGTTTAAAGTCTCCCCAGTAGCCTTTGCAAATCTCCCCGCCAAGATATTGGTCCCCCTCGAGTTCAAGTGCAACCTGTCCTTTCTGTACAGGTCGCACCTTCCCCAAAAGAGGTCCCAATGATCCAGAAACTTGAATCCATACCCACTGCACCAGTCCCCCATCCACTCATTTATCCTCCACCTCGCTCCATTCCTACTCTCACTGTCGCGTGGCACAGGCAGTAATCCTGAGATTGTTACCTTTGCAGTCCTTCTCCTTAACTATCTACCTAACTCCCTAAATTCTTCTTTCAGGACCTCTTCTCTTGTTTTACCTATGTCGTTGGTACCTATATGTACCACAACCTCAGGCTCCTCTCCCTCCCATTTCAGGATTTCTTGGACCCGTTCAGACACATCCCTGACCCTGGCACCAGGGAGGCAAACTACCATCAGGGTCTCCTGTCTGCGTCCACAGAATCGCCTGTCCGACCCCCTGACTATAGAGTCCCCTATTACAATTGCCCTCCTCTTCTTTTCCTTACCCTTCTGAGCAACAGGACCGGTCTTTGTGCCAGAGGCCCGGCCACTGTCGCAGCCTCCAGGTAGGCTGTCTCCCCCACCCTTACTCAAACATGAGTACTTATTTTCAAGGTGTACAGCCACCGGGGTACTCACCAGTCCCTGCCTCTGCCCATTGCCCTTCCTAACTGTGACCCAGTTTTCTGTCTCCCGTGGTCTTGGAGTGACCACCTCCCTGTAACTCCTTTCTATGACCTCCTCGCTCTCCCTGAGCAGACAGAGGTCATCGAGTTGCTGCTCCAGGTCCCTAACACGGTCCCTTAGGAGCTCCATCTCGACACACCTGGCGCAGATGTGGACGTCTGGAGGGCACTCAGACTCCATGACCTCCCACATCTGACATCCAGAACCGTAAACTGCCCTCATTTCCCCCCTTATCCAAATACAATAAAGCCTTACCCGGGATACAAGCTGCTTCCTCTAGTCCGTTCGACCAATGAGAGGCTTCCACCAGACTCCTTAATTTGAAGTGTGATCTGCGAATGGAACGTTGCAGATTTTGGCTCCTCCCTCTGTAACGGCTCCTGGGCCTTAACTCCCAGAATCCTTAACCTGAAAGCAGAAATGTAAACCCGGGGTTGCACCCAATCAGCTGCTTCCTCTGGTCCTCTTCCACCAATCAGAGGCTTCCACCAGACTCCTTCTCTGGAAGTGAGATGGAACGCTGCAGATTTGGGTACACTCACAGCTCCAGGTAACTCCTCCTCTCACCAACGGCTCCCCGGGCCTCTGTTGGCCGTTACATGCGACTAAACAAGTGGTGAATATTCCATCACATTCCCAACATGTGCTTCCCAGATGAGGGAAAGGCTTTGGTTGTCAGAAAGTGAATGGCTTGCCACAGATTCTCATCCTCTGAACAATCATGATATCAGCAAACCAATATCGCCGTAAAGAGTACAGCTCCATCCAAGACCGCAAGTAATTGCAGAGAATTGTGGGCACAGCCCAGCCAATCACCCAAACCAAACTCCCTTCCATTGACTCAATTTATACTTCACACTGCCTCAGCAAGGCCATCAGCATGATCAGGGATGAGTCGTACCCTGGCCACTCTCTCTTCTCCCCTCTCCCATCGGGCAAAAGGTATAGAAGTGTGAAAACGCACACCTCGAGATTCGGGGACAACTTTTTCCCAGCTGTTATCAGGCAATTGAATCATCCTGCTACAACTAGAGAGAGGTGTCCTGAACTACTATCTACCTCAATGGTGACCATCGGACTATCTTTGATCGGACATTACTGGCTTTATCTTGCTCTAATCGTTATTCCCGTATGTATGTGTACACTACGGGAATGACTTAATTAGCGCGCAACAAAGGGTTTTCACTGTAACTCGGTACACAGGACACTAAACTAAACACACCTTGTTGTAAATCGCAAGTTGAGGAATCTAGCGCATAGATCTTGAAATGTGGAAGCCCTGGAGTTGTTGAGACTCTGCCAGATATTTGCTGGAGCACCTGCTCTTGAGCCCTACAGCCCTACACTGACCTGGTATAGTAGGATCCATGAACCAGTTTGTTCGAACCACAATTTTACAGATGCAATAGATAAAGAGAAGAATTGTTCCTCTGCCGGTGAATATAACAAATAAACATCCTTGACTCTTGATGTGTAGGAAGGAACTGCAGATGCTGGTTTACACAGAAGATAGACACAAAATGCTGGAGTAACTCAGCGGGTCAGGCAGCTTCTCTGGAGAGAAAGGTGACGTTTCGGGTTGAGACACTTCTTCAGACCTGAAACATCACCCATTCCTTCTATCCAGAGATGCTGCCTGCCCTGCTGAGTTACTCCAGCTTTTTGTATCGAGCTTGACTTGATGTACAGGTTGTTCTGCTGTAATGTGTTTCTGTATTGAATGTAAACAGTTGATGAATTAGGGAACACTATTTGTATTGTGCTGGCAAAATTGGTTATAACAGTATTGGGAGCAGATAAAAGTAATATTGCAAAAAAGTGTCAAGGGGTAAAAAAATTGTTTCTGTGCAGCAATCGGATACCATTGTCAAGAACAGAGTCTGTCAGTTTCACCTTGAGTGATCATTGAAATTGACAACCCATGGCAACTATTTTCTCTTGTCCAACCATGCTCTGTTAAACAATGTAACATATAGCCTTTAGTATGTTTAGCTTGCGTGATAAAATTAAAATGCATTTAAAGCAATTGAAAATGCCTCATGTTTTACTAGTACAGGTGCACAACCTTTTATCCGAAGATCCAAATAACGAAAACCTCCGAATAGCGGACATTTTTTCAGTCCTTGAAGAAAGGTCCTTGAAAACGTTCACCGAGGGCGGCCCGCAGAGGTGACAGCGGAACCTCCGCTTGGTCCTCGAAGAAAGGGGAACTAAATCCCCATTCATAAAAGAGGTGAGGGTATATTGCGCGGGAGGGTTAATAATTGACAATATGCTGCTGCCTGCTCGCTGAGTTAAAAAGTTCCCACGGGAGACTCGCGATACACAGTGTATCGTGAGTCTTGCGTGGGAACTTTTTAACTCAGGGAGCAGCAGATTGTCGTTCCCTTCAGTTTCACCCCACCTACACCCCTCTGCTTCCCGGCCATGTGTGTGACCCCTTCCCTCCCCTCTCCAACTCCCCGCCCATTGCACCGGCGCAGGGGCTTTGCACTGTCTTCACGTCGGCGATGCCAGCATACTGTGTCAGTCACCGGAGATGTCAGGACCAACGGGACACCGACCCCCAGGCCCATTGCAAGCACGGAGATCCCAGAGACCCACAGCCAGCAGCAGCCCAGCCCCGTTCCAACTCCAGAGGAAAACTGCAAACTGGCCGGAGACATCAGGACCACCAGAAGCCGCTCCCCGATGGGCCGCTATGGCGACAAGTGGCAGTTCGCCCACAGCCCGAGCTGCGCCCCCTCGTCGGGACACCGACCCCCAGGCCCACTGCAAGCACGGAGATTCCAGATCAGCAACTCCAGCCCAGCCCCGATCCAACTCGAGGAACACGCTCCCCGTATGGGCAGAAGCTGATGGTGTGCAAGGTACGTCTTGTTCTTGGGGTCGCGCAGCTCGGGCTGTGGGCGAACTGCCACTTGTCGCCGTAGCGGCCCATCGGGGAGCGGATTCCTCTGGAGTTGGAGGGGGAGGGGGGTATTGTGCTGTTTGATCGCCCCCTGCTACCCCAGGGACAGGGAGACAGGACGTTCACCGAGGGCGGCCCGCAGAGGTGACAGCGGAACCTCCGGTCGGTCCTGGAAGAAAGGGGAACTAAATCCCCTTCATAAAAGAGAAGTAGAGGGTATATTGCCCGGGAGGGTATATCGCCTACCTGGAAGAAACCGGACATTTTTTCCAGGATGTCGTCTGCACACCAAAGCTCACGTTTGGTGCCAAACGCACGTCGCCTCTGCTGCACACGGATATAAGAGTGTGAAAATGTCACCTTAGGCCGCCTAAGGGCATGTAGCCCCGCTAGGGTGACATGAGTGCGAGAGGTGATTCAATGCTGCGGTCACATTTACAAATTCAGGAATTCATTCAACACACTGCATTTCATACAGACATTTATTCCTCAAGAAAAAACTACATTGAAGACTCAAACTCGCGACCGAGGAACTACCGGGATCAAGGCGCAAACTCGCGACCGAGGAACTACCGGGATCAAGGCGCAAATTCCGCGACCTTGCGGATATGAGCCGAGCACTCTACCACTGAGCCAGCCATTAAAATTACGCTAAAAAATTTCCATTCCGAAGGCCGACAAATTCCGAATTACGAAAAGTGTCTGGTCCCAAGGCTGTCGGATAAAAGGTTGTGCACCTGTACTCGAATTACGTGTTTTTAGAATAATGTGCTGGTTTTATTACTGCTGAGATTTAATTTACGCGCTCCCATTTAGGAAATAACGCACTTGAATTTATGCGTGGCATATGTGTGATTTATGTGCACGTAACTCCCGCATAAAACGTAAGCTGCCTGTATTTGGGTCACAGTCATTTGCCCAGAAATCTGAGATGGGGAATAAGATTAGTTCGTGCTGAATTTAGATGCAACGTGGAGAAATTACACAGTTCCCGCTGCACCAAAAAAACCCAGAATATAATAAAGGACATCTCCCACCCTGGACACTCCCTGTTTGAACTGTTGCCGTCAGGCAGACGGTACAGATCCACAAGGACAAGGACAAATAGACTACAAAACAGTTTTTACCCCACTGCTATAAAAACACTAAATGTGGCCGCCAAGGAACGCAGGGGCGATACAGACTAAGGGACTGTGGTAACGGTGAAATCGACAGAAGGATGGAGGGTTGGGTGTGTATGCGTGCTTTGTCTGTGTTTTTTATTTATTTGCTTATCTTTATTATTTTACCGTGGATGTTTCGTTAGCTTTAGAAATGTTTGAATGCTGCACTGACTGGCTGACATTTTAAATTTCGTTGTACATGGCCCATGTTACAATGACAATAAAGAAACTATTCTATTCTATTCTAAATGCAAAATAATTTCGCCTTTTTTTCAATTTGTACCTCTTGTCATGCACAGGTAATGTGGTGGTTTTGTTTTTAATGCAGAATGTTCCTTTTGATCTAGCAGGGTGTGTTTTTTCAGGAATTTTACATATTATTTACCTTCAAGATGTCCAAAACTGGATCAGCAAGTTTAAATTACAAATTGTAAACCTGAATGGCCTCTTAATTGTTGAGAGATGTATCATTGAACGCATAACTGCATCTGATATGTATTTAAAGTATACATCTCCATTCGAACTGAAGGCAAGAGGGTGAGTACTATCTTCTGGCTCCAAAATCAGCAGCTGGCTACTAAGATTTCCTTTTCTTAATTGACAATGGAATCTAGATACAAAATGCTGGAATAACTCGGCTGAACAGGCAGCATCTCTGGATAGAAGGAATGGGTGATGTTTTGTGAAGGGACTCAACCCGAAACGTCACCCAATCCTTCTATCCAGAGATGCTGTCTGTTCTGCCGTGTTACTAGCATTTTGAGTATCTTTAATTTAAACCAACATCCGCAGGTCCTTCTATGGCAATGGAATCTCTTTTGCGCTCCCCACCCCAATGAACCAGTGGCACTATCATTCCTGAGATAAAAACATTGCATCGGTGCACCTCACATACCAGGGGATTTAATGGGAAATAGGTTTTGTGTTACGGAAAATTGCAATTTGGACATTCTAGTAAGAACGGAGCCCCTTCATGACGTGTGGGGTGGTCGATTATAATTGCCACACTTAAGCCAGTGCTGCACGCAAGTTGCCTCCATCGTGCAACAGCAGACGAGGCCCCATCGAATGCCTACATGAGAGAGGCAGAGTCTCTGAAAGTGCAGCAATTTGCCAGCTCAGCACAGATGCGTCAGATTTGATTGTGCATCTCCTTGAGTGGAATTGAATCTGCAGCCTGCTAGCTTGGACAAGAGCATGAACAGTCACGGTTGAACAGATGGTGAATTAATGATAAGGGGGGGATACAATCTCACTCCGCACTGCACTACTTGGACAAGAGTACAGAGAAGGTTCACCAGACTGATTCCTGGGATGTCAGGACTTTCATATGAAGAAAGACTGGATAGACTCGGCTTGGACTCGTTAGAATTTAGAAGATTGAGGGCGGATCTTATAGAAACTTACAAAATTCTTAAGGGGTTGGACAGGCTAGATGCAGAAAGATTGTTCCCGATGTTGGGGAAGTCGAAAACAAGGGGTCACAGTTTAAGGATAAGGGGGAAGTCTTTTCGGACCACGATGAGAAAAACATTTTTCACACAGAGAGTGGTTAATCTCTGGAATTCTCTGCCACAGAAGGTAGTTGAGGCCAGTTCATTGGCTATATTTAAGAGGGAGTTAGATGTGGCCCTTGTGGCTAAGGGGGTTAAGGGGGTATGGAGAGAAGGCAGGTACGGGATACTGAGTTGGATGATCAGCCATGATCATATTGAATGACGGTGCAGGCTTGAAGGGCCGAATGACCTACTCCTGCACCTATTTTCTATGTTTCTATGTAATAAGAACACGTATGTTTGGTTGTCGCCCATTGACTACTGCTTGGTGTTCAATACCATCATCCCCTGCAAACATGTCAAACTCTGACAACTGGGGATCGACAAAAAGCTGGAGTAACTCAGCGGTGCAGGCAGCATCTCTGGAGCAAAGGAATAGGTGACATTTCGGGTGGAGAGCCTTCTTCAGACTGTCGGTACCTGTGATCCGGGTTGGGTTCGAACTTGGATGTCTTGAACCGGAGTTGGAATCCCCAAGGCAGAAGATGGAGGCACAGGCAAGCACCAAGAAAACGAGTCTGGCTAGCAAGTCTGGGTTAAAATGTGGTTGTAGAGTCGGAGAGCAGGAGGAATCTCGAGAGAGGATTTTACAGAACCCTTGTCGGAGAGATGAAGAGAACTTCTTCAAAGTGGGCATACTTTGAGGAGATTATGCAGTGGTGACAAAATGTGTAGGAAGGAACTGCAGATGCTATTTTAAGCCGAAGATAGACACACAAAGCTGAAGTAACTCAGCAGGTCAGGCAGCATCTCTGGAGAAAAGGAATGGGTGACATTTTGGGTCAAGACCTTTATTCAGACTGAGAACTTGGTCTCTGTTCAAACCTTTGTAATTGGATTCTCAATTTCTTCATTGGCAGATCACAATCTGTATGAATTGACAACAGCATTTCCTCCTCGCAAACCATCAACACAGGAGCATCTCAAGCATTGTGCTCCGTCCCCTACTCCAGCCACTTTATACACATGAATGTGTATCAAGACAGCTCCAAGACCATCTTTCAATTTGCTAACAATACACCATATAATGGGTAACTTTGAGACAAAATGCAGGTGGGAGATAATCTGATGCCAGAACAACAATCTTGCTGTCAACAATAGCAAGACCAAGGAACTGAGGGACAGTAAGCCAAGGATCCACAATTCTCCTCAACCTTCCAAGGAGGTTGAGGCGATGATTAACTTTCTATATGACTTCATCAACGTGCTCGATCCAAGACAGATTTTGTTTAGTTCAGAGATACAGCGCGGAAGCAGGCCCTTCGGCCCACCGTGTCCTGTGATCCCAGCACTTTAATACTATCCTACACACACTAGGGACAATTTTCATTTCTACCGTCAATTAACCTACAAACCTGTACGTCTTTGGAGTGTGGGATGAAACTGAAGATTTCGGAGAAAACCTAGGCAGGTCACGGCGAGAACGTACAAACTCCGTACAGACAACACCCATAGTCTCAGACGCTGTAAGGCAACAACTCTATCGCTGCACCTTCATGCCACCCTTCAGAGATTAGTTCAGAGCTACGGAGAACAAGAATGTGGAGTGATTGGCGAATGCAGGTGAAATATTTCCAACTGAGATACTGTTGGGTCATAAGGCAACATAGTTATGAGTGCAAGAATGAGTTTGAACTTTGAGACTTTCTTTTGCACTGGGCAATACGTTGCTTGCAAAAGTCTGAAATATAATAATTATCTGCTGTGCAGATTACATTACATTGTATTCATAGAGGAATATGTTATTGGGAATTTTAATCTTGTGAAAATGGTCACAAATTGTCATTCATAGAGTGCACAAATGAGTCATAAATAAAATACTAGCATTTATTGGATGTGACTGAAGGAAAGTGGTGCGTGTGAGAAATCCATCTGGTAAAATAGCGATGGAAGAAGAGGTCTACATCGTGGTGGACACAAATTCGTTGAGGTTAGGCAACGGAAGATCTCAACAGCGTGGCGGATGAAATTAGAAATCCATCTGTTCGAAATGGGACCAAGAAATATTTTGCTGTCGGGAGAGGAAGGAAAATGGCCTTCGTTCAGAGCTGAAATTGGTGTTTCATTTGAGATTCAATGGTATCTATATAATTAAAATTCTCATTTTGACCACTTCCTGTCTATGCTGTATATTGATTTTAGAAAAAATCACTACCATATATTGCTATGATTTTTGGCCATCTTACTCGCAGTCCTCCTCTGCTGATCAGGCCCCAAGGATTTTTCGTATTGATTAAAAATATAGGAGTTATGAGTGTTTTATAAAAAAAAACAAAAAACCTTGAGATCCTCTCGTCTGTCAATCACCGCGGTGAAGGTAACGTGCCTTCTGGGGAGTGGGGCAGGACTATAAAAACCTGTACGTGACTCAGTAACTCTGCAAGATCGCGGGGGAGAGGCCACATTTCTCATTCTAATCTGGGAATCAACTAAACAGTGAGTCTGCAATGTACTTGAATAAATGATTTGTTTGTCCTTGATGAAAATGAAATGAGTTGTTTGGCCTGCTGCCCTTCCTGTACTTGAAACTGCAGTGCTTAATTAGATCTGACTGTTTGGTTCAAAAATCCAGCTCATTTCGTGACTTCCGCTTAGTGGACAGGTCGCGCTGATTGCGTAATTTCCGGTAACTGCAGAGGTCGCGCAGATTGCGGATAGTGCTGCTGACTGCGGAGGCCCAAAAGTGGAGAGACGCACGGAGCTGTGTAAGTAAATTCATGAGAGTTTACTGCCATATATATGGTTTATCAGTCGATGTGAGAGTGTCTGTGTGTGTGTGTGTGTGTGCCTGCACTCTGTTTGAAGTGTTGTGACATTGATTTGCTGCCTGCACTCTGCTTGAAGTGCTATGACATTGGATTTGCTGCCTGCACTCTGCTTGAAGTGCTGTGACATTGGATTTGCTGCCTGCACTCTGCTTAAAGTGCTGTGACATTGGATTTGCTGCCTTCAGCCCACCACACCCATGCTGGCGCTTAAACCCCCTCCCCCCCCACTGGCCAGCAATATTGGAATTGGTGGAGAGGTGGAATATTGTGTTGGGGAACCAGCCCTCCCTTGTGAAGCTGGGACCCAACGGGTCCCACTTAGTCTAGTTTTATAGATAAAAGTATTCAAGTGTTTGGACTTCTAAGGGGTATATGATCATGAGGATGCGATGATGCAAATGGAAACAGATTTAAGTTCTTGATGGCACTATAGTTTTGCTATAATTGCAGTCTCATCGAGTGGCGCCTGGGGAGGACTCCTCATTCTGAAAATATCTTTTTTTAAACAGGAATTTGAACTGCCACTGCGATAGAAGTGGGACTGTCGAACCCGACTAGAAGGAGTGATAATCTTGTTGTTCAGACCTATCCCCCTTGTACAGGGATTCTGAACTATTTTCAAAATATAAAAGGAAGTGTACAATCTGCAACTTGGACCACTGCCCCACATTGACAGATAATAGTCTAAATCAACAGTTTGCATTAGTATAACATCTCTAATGCAGTTAAACATTCCAGGATGGTTATAGGACCATTATTGTTGAATACAATTTTGAATAAAATGTGGATAAGCATAATGCCAGAGTAACTCAGCGTACGTGTGCTCACAGAGAATCATCCTGGGAGCTGCGTGCAATATGGAAACTAATTTAAGTAATGGATACCGTATTGGGCGAGGAGATCTATGAAATTGTGCTGATTGGATATTTCTAGGGACTATTTCAGACAAACGATTATGTGGAGGAATTCACTGCAGATGCTGCTGGTTGCTGGTCTGAAGGGTCTCGACCCGAAACGTCACGTATTCCTTTTCTCTAAAGATGCTGCCTGTCCAGCAGAGTTACTCCTGCATTTTGTGTCTATGTAAAGATTATGTGGATTGGTCAAGAGGATTACGTAACCTGGCAAATAAGAGTGCCATTTTGTTTCCTCGCAGTTATGAGGGGTAGCTGAGAGCCTGAGAATGCAGGTGGATAGAATGGCAGCAAAGTTAATGATCCTGGCTGTTCGGCACCTGCTGGTACAGAGAAAGATATCGCCTCTCATTTGCCAAGCAAGTTTCATGTTTTCACCGAAACATAACAGCTGATTGACAATGGAAAAGGGCTTCATATTGTTGCTGCAAGTATAGACTGGTTTAGTTGGAAGTAAAATCTAAGAATTTATGGGGGGGGAAAATGATGGAAAGAAGATGGAGTTCTTTTTCCATCTGGTACAGATGTGCATGTTCAAGCAATTTCCCAAGATATGACATATAACCGCATGGTGTATATGCGTTAGGACCTTGTGTAATTGTAAAAGGTTTGAGTCTCGACTTTAAGGTGATTTTTTTTTAGTTTCTATTCATGTTATTTGGGGACTTTGTTTTGCATTATATTGGGTGCTTTATTTATTGAACTAGTTTTTGTTTATTAGGTTATGTACCGAGTACTGTTTACAAGTCTGTATGCTGCTGCATGTAAGAAATTCATTGTTTTTTTGAACATTAGACAACTAACATTTTTGACCCTTGGGAAATAATTTAAAAGCTTTGGAAGTTGCGCTTACATGACTGGTACAGAAATGCCAGACAGGGAGGAAGAGTTAAACTTGTGATAAATCAGGGCAACCCTGACTACATAAGCAGCCGTATTCTCATCCTAGTTCATGAAGAGAACATTGTTGCTTAGATTCCAAGCACAGTAGAAATGTGTGGAAGAGAAACAAGTCCCCTTGAGTCTGTCACTTAGCATGCTGCTCTTGAGAGAGATGTGGATAGTGCTTGACAAGCAGGACTGGAACTGTTTACAGAAAGCTAATGAGCGACTATGAGAAGCACAGGGATAGACACAAAATGCTGGACAGGCAACATCTCTGCAGAGTGACATTTCGGGTCGAGCCCCTACTGATAAGTCACCCATTCCTTCTGTTAGTAACGACAGTTTTAACATGTTTTGTGCTTTGGGCTAGAGACAGCAAATGAGATTGTGTGGTGCATAAAAGCCTTTGAATATGATTTAATGGAAAACTAGTTTCTAAATTTTTCTCAAGATTGGTAAATTGTAAAGATACGGTGATATTGGTTTCTGACTATTTAGATAGCTAAGGCAGAAATGGTTGCAGGATATTAATGGCGGTATAGCCGCCTAAATGAATCATTCGAGAGGGTTATGAGTATCAAGTGTGAGGGAAAAGGGAGACAAACCACTTCAATGTGGAACAAGAAAACAATTCAGGCACTCATTGGATGTGAAAGCTTTGATGACATGGCTATCATGACTGTCATTACTTTTCTCCCAGTGAAATTAGCTTTACTGAAAAGAGTTAATTTATTTACAATACAAGAATCCAAGCAGTATTCCCTCATACTACTTTGTTCCTTCAGTGAATCCATTTGAGACAAATTCTGGAATGTTTCTTCATTGTGCAAGTGCATCTTGTGAATATCAATAGCTTTAAAAAAACGGAAAAAGATTGTGGAGGTTATGTACTATGGTACTTCACAGTGTATGATGAGCTTAATTTCTTTGTTGTAAATTGTCTCTATCTTTCAAAATGGAAAAGAGAATTGTATGTATGGGAAGGAACTGCAGATGCTGGTTTACACTAAAGATAGACACAATGCTGGAGTAACTCAGCAGGACAGGCAGCATTTCTGGAGAGAGGGAATGGGTAACGTTTCGGGTCCTTCACCTGTTCACACTAGTTGTTATATTATCCCACTTTTGCATCCACTTCCCACACACTGGGGACAATTTACAGAAGCACATGATCCTACAAACCCACGCCTTTCAGATGTGGGCGGAAACATGTGGTCACAGAGAGAACATGCAAATTCCACATAGATGGCTCCCAAAGACGGGATTGAACCCAGGTCTCCGCGGTTGTGAGGCAGCAGCTCTATCTGCGCGCAGGTCAGTTTGCTCAGTGTTAGCTGATGACGTGGAGACCAGTGAAGTACTTGGAACTTTAAATAATGGGACCAATGGTTGATTCTTAGATTGACAAATAGTGTAAAAATAGAGAAGGGGCGTGAATTTGAGTTTGTAAATTTATAGAACAGTACAGCACAGGAACAATGTTTGTGCTGACTATGACACCAATTTAAACTAAAGGGGCTGTCCCACTTGGGCGGCCTAATTGGCGAGTTTAGAAGAGTTTTTAAAAAATGACACGTTGAAGACCACCTTCGACTATGTTGAAGACTAGCTACGACTAACTTTGGGAAAATTGGACACTGAATAGTGGAGTGTGAAGACGACCTCCTTTGATCTCCTTCGACTCCCTTTGACTATGATGAAGACTATCTACAACTACCTTCGACTACCCTCGATTACCTACGACATAACATGCCGACCTACTATGGCCTACTACGACTAAACCTACGAGTAAAATATATAACCATATAACAATTACAGCACGGAAACAGGCCATCTCGACCCTTCTAGTCCGTGCCGAACACATAATCTCCCCTAGTCCCATATACCTGCGCTCAGACCATAACCCTCCATTCCCTTCCCATCCATATAACTATCCAATTTATTTTTAAATGATAAAAACGAACCTGCCTCCACCACCTTCACTGGAAGCTCATTCCACACAGCTACCACTCTCTGAGTAAAGAAGTTCCCCCCCTCACGTTACCCCTAAACTTCAGTCCCTTAATTCTCATGTCATGTCCCCTTGTTTGAATCTTCCCTACTCTCAGTGGGAAAAGCTTTTCCACGTCAACTCTGTCTATCCCTCTCATCATTTTAAAAACCTCTATCAAGCCCCCCCTTAACCTTCTGAGCTCCAAAGAATAAAGCCCTAACTTGTTCAACCTTTCTCTGTAACTTAGTTGCTGAAACCCAGGCAACATTCTAGTAAATCTCCTCTGTACTCTCTCTATTTTGTTGACATCCTTCCTATAATTAGGCGACCAAAATTGTACACCATACTCCAGAATTGGCCTCACCAATGCCTTGTACAATTTTAACATTACATCCCAACTTCTATACTCAATGCTCTGATTTATAAAGGCCAGCACACCAAAAGCTTTTCTTTACCACCCTATCTACATGAGATTCCACTTTCAGGGAACTGTGCACAGTTATTCCCAGATCCCTCTGTTCACCTACATTCTTCAATTCCCTACCATTTACTATGTCCATCTGCCATCTTTCAGTCCACTCTTCCAACTGGCATAAATCTCTCTGTAGACTTTGAAACTCTACTTCATTACCCGCAACCCCACCTATCTTAGTATCATCTGCATACTTACTAATCCAATTTACCACACCATCATCCAGATCATTGATGTACATGACAAACAACAGTGGACCCAACACAGATCCCTGTGGCACCCCACTCGTCACTGGCCTCCAACCTGACAAACAACCATCCACCATTACTCTCTGGCATCTCCCATTCAACCACTGTTGAATCCATCTTGCTACTCCACCATTAATACCCAACCATTGAACCTTCTTAACCAACCTTCCATGAGGAACCTTGTCAAAGGCCTTACTGAAGTCCATATACACAACATCCACTGCTTTACCCTCATCAATTTCCCGAGTAACATCTTCAAAAAATTCAAGAAGATTAGTTAAACATGACCTTCCAGGCACAAATCCATGTTGACTGTTCCTAATCAGACCCTGTTTATCCAGATGCTTATATATATTATCTCTAAGTATTCTTTCCATTAATTTGCCCACCACTGACGTCAAACTAACAGGTCTATAATTGCTAGGTTTACTCTTAGACCCCTTTTTAAACAATGGAACAACATGCGCAGTACGCCAATCCTCTGGCACTATTCCCGTTTCTAATGACATTTGAAATATTTCTGTCATAGCCCCTGCTATTTCTACACTAACTTCCCTGTCAATGTCCTAGGGAATATCCTGTCCGGACCTGGAGACTTATCCACTTTTATATTTCTCAAAAGTGTCAGTACTTCCTCTTCTTTGATCCTCATAGTTTCCATAGCTACTCTACTTGTTTCCCTTACCTCACATAATTCAATATCCTTCTCCTTGGTGAATACCGAAGAAAAGAAACTGTTCAATATCTCCCCCATCTCTTTTGGCTCTGCAGATAGTTGTCCACTCTGACTCTCTAATGGACCAATTTTATCCCTCGTTATCCTTTTGCTATTAATATAGCGGTAGAAACCCTTCGGATTTACTTTTACCTTACTTGCCAAAGCAACCTCATATCTTCTTTTAGCTTTTCTAATTTCTTTCTTAAGATTCTTTTTACATTTTTTATACTCCTCAAGCACCTCATTTACTCCATGCTGCCTATAATTATTGTAGATCTCCCTCTTTTTCCGAACCGTGTCCAATTTCCCTTGAAAAACCATGGCTCTTTACAATTTTTGTTCTCGGCGGTTGTATAGATTTGTATAGATTTTTCCCATGTCGACCTTTTTTTACTCGCGGGCTTTTTTAACATATTGAAAAAACCGCCGAGAACTAGCTGAGGCCTCGAATACGCGGAGACCACTCTCGAGCATGAAGGAGAATTACGAAGACCTCGTGTCGACCATGCTGCGAGTATGAGTCGAGGGCAAACTCACCAGAGTTCGTGGATTAGGTCGCCCGTGGGACAGGCCCTTAATTGTATCCATCTGTACATGATCTTATCCCTCCACGCCCTGCATATCCATGTGCCTATTGAAAGTATTTTTTGTATCTAAATGCCACTATGTATCTGCTTCCACGACCAGCCCTGGCACACACATTCCAGGCACCCACTTACCGATGTTCTAAAAAACCTGCCCCGCACATCTCCTTTCAACTTTTTGCTCCTCTTCCCTCAAGCTTTGCCCTCCAATCTTTGAGATTTCCACCCTAGGAAACACGTTCTGACTGTCTACCCGAAATATACCTCTCATAACTTTATATTGTACTGATCAGTCTCCCTTCAACCTCCAGAGAAAACAATTCATATTTGTCCAACCTCTCCTTTTAGCTAACATTCTCTAATCCAAGCAGCATTGTGGTAAATCAAAGCAAAACGCTGGGAGAAAAGATTATATTCACTTTTTGGGAAAGTAGCAAATAAATGATTTTAAAAAATCACTTTTTTAAAATAATGGTATTTAAATCTTAGGATTTCTTTTGCAAACTGAGTCAAAAATGCATGATTTATCTTATTCAAATTGCTCACAGAACCTAATTACCAGGCTTTAATAATTTTAACACCATTTAAAAAGTCTGTTACAAGATTCGTCTTTCTATGGCAAGTTTAATTGAGAGTTAATGCGCAAGTGTGTCAACCTTTTGACACACTGAATTTAATAGCAAGATGCAGTTTCTGTGCAGCTAGTGGCCACGGAACACAAATTGTCTGCACGTTGTGGCAATTCACAAACCATTAAAAATGTCTTTGAATGATTTGCACGTTAATGCATCACTCGCCTATTTTTCCAAACCAGTTTCGCCTGCGAATTTTAGGATTTCTGCAGCTAGAAAACAATTTGTTCATCCAAATAAAAATGGATCTGAGGAGTAATTAGCACGGTATCCCACTGTGACTTGCTGGCAACACAGTTATGGCGGGTGAGAAGTTAAGGGAGAGTATTTATAGCACGAAGTGAAGGAATTAATCTAAAGTAACCCAGATCATTATATCTTTCAACTTGGTGTTTCAGCTAATTGCTACCTCAGCTACGTTTTCAGTTTTATCTTCCGAGATCAGTTCAATACAATATTCAATACAATACAATTTATTTGTCATTTGAACCCCATTGAGGTTCAAACAAAATGTTGTTCGACAGTCATACGCACAAGAAAGAACCAAGACACAACACAATTTACACAAACATCCATCACAGCGCATCTCCTCCTCGCTGTGATAGAAGGCAAAGACTTATCTCTCCCCTGCACTCCCCATTCCCCTCCCGATGTCAGAGTCAAAGCCCCCGGCGGGCGATGGTAATTGTCCCGCGGCCATTTACGCGGCGCCAGGTGATGCAAGGCCGCGCTCCGGGTCTTGTTGTTGGAGCCCCCGGCGTGCACTAGCAAAGTCCCACAGCCATTCCAAGCCGCGCCGGGCAACACATGGGTAAAGAATATGCACATGTACAAATAGGTGTATTTGGATTTGGATGTAATTTGAAATGGCCATGATGGTGGACTTTTTCTGGGTAACATTTAACATGGTAACACCAGTGTAACACTAGTTTGCAATAGAACCACGTTCTATAGATTTGTCACATTGCTAATTATCCTGCTTAGTTATTCCTATAGCGCGTTGCAGGAATCAAATGAACTATATTATTGTAGTTTTGCCAATTCTGCTGTTAATTTATGGTTCTCAAGACAGACTTGTTCAGGATCATCTCGGGGTTTTTTTCCTCACTTCACAACGGCGCCCCGACACAGTTTCCTTCTATTTTAATTTAATTTAGTGACTGAGGGTAGGGGAAACGAGAGCGAGAGGTGAGAGAGGAGGACGCGAAGGAAGAGGGAGGGTCAAGAGGAAGGCAGAGTGCTGGGGGATGAGGGAAAATGGAGGAGGATAGGAGTAGGAAGAGGGATGGCGAGGTATATTAAATGCAAAGTTATTAACTTTAACTTAACTTCTGCCGTTAGTGCGGCGGGCCCATTAGCCGATCATGCGCAGTTGGGGGCAATGGGTCAGTGGTGGAATATTGTGTTGGGGGACCAGGCCTCCCGTGTAAAGGATACTTCTCTCTAACTGGAGTAAAAAAGGAAGGAACGGGTATCATGTTACAAGTAGGTGTAGGTGTAATATAAAATATTTTCAATATGACTTAAGTGTAAACAAGCAAGGAGCTGGTGTCATTTTAAAATCTGATTATCACAAGTTTTCTGTGTAAATTAAGAAGAGACAAGCAAGTAAAATGTAGACAAAAATGCTGGAGAAACTCAGAAGGTGAGGCAGCATCTATGGAGCTAAGGAAATAGGCAACGTTTCGGGCCAAAACCCATCTTCAGACTGATGTGTGTGTGGGGGTGGGGGGGGGGGCAGGAACAAGAAAGGCAGAGGTGGAGACAGTGGGCTGCGGGAGAGCTGGGGAAGGGAGGAGAAAGTTAGGACTACCTGAAATTAGAGAAGTCAATGTTCATACCGCTGGGGTACAAACTGCCCATGTGAAATATGAGGTGCTGCTCCTCCAATTTGCAGTGGTCCTCACTCTGGCCATGGAGGAGGCCCAGGACAGAAAGGTCAGATTTGGAATGGGAGGGGGAGTTGAAGTGATGAGCCACCGGAATATCAGGTTGGTTAGTGCGAACCGAGCGGAGGTGTTGGGCGAAGCGATCGCCAAGCCTACGCTTAGTCTCACCGATGTAGAGCAGCAGATGAGCAGCGGATGCAATAGATGAGGTTGGAGGAGGTGCAGGTGAACCTCTGTCGCACCTGGAAAGACTGCTTGGGTCCTTGAATGGAGTCAAGGGAGGAGGTAAAGCGACAAGTGTAGCATTTCCTGCAGTTGCAAGGGAAAGTGCCCGTGACCTAAAATGAGTTTAAATGAGTTTGACACCCCTGAGGTTCAGGAACCTGAGAACTGTGATCTGCAGGTTCAAGAACAGTTTATTTCCTGCAACCATTAGGCTTTCGCTGCGATAGAACTTTATTTATCCCAGGAGGGAAATTGATCTGCCAACAATCATAAAACACAAGATACGTGAAACAAATAGTGAATAACCCCATTGCAAATAGTGCATAACCCTACCTCGGTAACTATGATCTGCTATGGACTTTGTTTTAGTTGCACAGCATAGTTCGGTTTTGTCTTAGTAAGATGATTAATTTATTGTACCATTGGTTATTGACTGTTTATTTGTGCGTTGTGTCTGTCAATGGGCCCGTTAAGCTGCAGCATTTTAGAATTTTATTAGTCGATTGCCAGTACAATTAAATACTCTTAGCTTTACATCCATCCCCTTGGTGATCAATCATTCAGCTGATGAAAATAGTTTCCCATCTTCATACATGATGCAGAGAATTTGGCAATAATTCCCTACTGGGTCATGTTTGTCAATTATAGAGATTTAGTATGGTTTTTATACTCTGCCGTTTTTTAAATATCATGCACGGTCCTATATCCTTCAAAGGGTTTGTCCACTCTGTACTGCTATTCTGTAGATGCTGTAGTGAGTCCATTTGCAACTTCTTCCTCCCCCCCCCCCCCCCCCCCCCCCCCCCAAGCCCAAAACAGCAATGAAAATCAGTAATGGATACAGTTTTGACTTGTGTGCCCCCTTTGCCTATTTCCATCTGAAAAAGAGGCATTGGCAATGTTTTGTGTTTGTGCTTTCTGTCCCTCGGTTATCTTTTTATATCCTTTCTGTTACTGTGTCTTATTCATAAGCTTAATTTTTACCCACATGCCTAATAAGTAATAGTTAATCAAACATCCTCTGAAATACAAGAGGAACTCTGGTCTGAGGAAGGGCCTGACCCAAAATATCGTCTGTCCAGTCCCTCCAGAGATGCTCTCTGGCCTGTTGAGTTACTCCAGTGATGTGTTTTGCTCAAGATTCCACTATTTGCATTTTCCTGTCTCTATCTTCTGGATGTCTATAGACAGAATTATTGTGGAGCCTTTGCATACCAGTTCGCACTGTTATGGCATTGCTTTGATCTATTCAGAACTTAGATGAGGAAAATTAAAATTGAACTGGTCATCTGTTTCAAAGATGCTAAAAATTAAGATCTATTACAACCATCAACTGTTTATTAGTGTGCGCTGATTAGTGTTTATACTAAACCCAAATGTGGCCCTGGGAGATAATAACATTGCCATGCTAGGATTTCTTATTTTGTGATGATCAATTTGAGTTGAGAGGCTTTAATTACATTTCTGTCACAACTTATTATGTATCTCTATCACAAATTTAATACCAGGTACACATGGCTGCTCCAATGGTCAATCATTTGCTGATCTTGCACTGGGTAATTTCTGCTGACTGACCAGGCCATCTGTCCCTAGTCTGGAGTCATAGTCTTACAGTATGGAAACAGGCCCTTCGGCCCAACTTGCTCACACTGGCCAACATGTCCCATAGGCACTTATCCCACCTACCAGTGTTTGGCCTATATCCCTTGATAGCCTATCATCTTTATAGTAAAATGTTTTGATGACAAAAAAAACCACATTTCAAGTCTGGATGTTATTTTAGTGTACACAAAAAAGCTGGAGAAACTCAGTGGGTGCAGCAGCATCTATGGAGCGAAGGAAATAGGCAACGTTTCGGGCCGAAACCCTTCTTCAGAATTTATTTTATTTTAGTGTGTTGCAGTGCAGACCTTGACAACAAGTCTGCAGAGGTTTGGAGAAGGAAACGGATAATTAAACTTCACAAATGTGTCAGCTCTTTCTTAGTTTCCTTCAATTCACAGGCACTCGTTAAATATTTATGATAGGCTTCTTTGGATGCATATTAGGCTCGTAGGTATGGCGAATATTTTTGATTTATGAAGGCTACTAATCTGCCTTTTAAAGTAGAGCCAACTCATCCCTTTCATGCAGGTGTAATTAAATGTGTTCTTTCTGTAGGCCCGATGCTTATTGCGACACCACACCCTTGACTGAAACCTTTAGTGTTAGGTTTACAGAATAATGCACATTAATTGTAGATAAATACTTTTCCTCAAAGCTGTATTATTCACAGGCATTCTAAATTTTAAAAAAAACGAAATAACACAGGGCACTTGAATATTTAAGAAGGAACTGCAGATGCTGGAAAATCGAAGGTAGACAAAAATGTTGGAGAAACTCAGCCGGGGAGGCAGCATCTATGGAGTGAAGGAAATAGGCGACCTTTCGGGTCGAGACCGTCGCCTATTTCCTTCGCTCGATAGATGCTGCTTCACCCGCTGAGTTTCTCCAGCATTTTTGTCTACCTTCGATACTAGGACACTTGAATAATCACTGTACATAAATATTTATAAGGCAGTTCAGTCGAGTTGAGCTGCTTGGTGTGCTGTGCTTTCATCGACATCCCACACTGTAGCTTATCGTTCATGCCTGAGATAAATGTTGCAAAAGTGTTCTCCATTACCATTGAGACTATAATTAGTGTCAGACAGGCAGTGACAGCAACAAACCAACAGACTACTTAATGGGCACCAAGTTTTTCTTTTGAGTTTTCAACAAAATATTTGAAACTGTAAATAATGTTCGTGGTTGTCTTGCTAAATTTAGTGTAATTTAAATATTGGTTTTGCGTATTTGAGTTTATTTGCCTGAGAAGCTGCTGCATGCAAATATTTCTCATTGTGCCTGTACCTCACCACACTTGTGCATATTACAATAAACGCATTCTTGGAGTCCAAGGTAAACAACTCGGAGAAAGGCCCTTCATCCCATCTTAACTGCGTCGGTCAACCTGCCATTCTGGGCTGGTCCCATTAGTCCTTATCCTTCTTATACCCTTCCTATCCATATAACTGTCCAAATAGACAATTGGTGCAGGAGTGGGCCAGCACCGCCATTCAATGTGATCGTGGCTGATCATCCCCAATCAGTACACTGTTCCTGCCTTCTCCCCATATCCCCTGACTCCGGTATTTTTAAGAACCCTATCTAGCTCTCTTTTGAAAGCATCCAGAGAACCTGCCTCCACTGCCCTCTGAGGCAGAGAATTCCACAGACTTTCAAATGTCTTTTGGAAGATGTAATTGTATCTGCCTCAATAGCATCTCCATTCCAGATATGGATTACCTCCAAGTGATAATGTTGCCCCTCAGTGTCCTGCTTAAATCTCTCCCCTTTCACCTTCGCCTATGTTCTCTAGTTTTAGAATCTGCTATCTAGGTAAAAAGACTGAGCGTTCACTTTATCCAATTCCCTCATGCACCTCACAAATGTCACCCCTCAATCTTCTACACTACATAGGAAATAGTCCCTTGCTAACCAATCTCTTCCTATAACCCAAGCCCGCAAGTACGGGCGGCATCCTGGTGAATCCCTAATGATCAATAACTGATCCGGACTAGATGCTTTGGAAAAGGATTTTAGGCTGACTAATTTTCACCTGCATCTGACGTACACCCCTGCTTTTTGTCCAAGCTTAAATGTAGTGTGGCCCATGAACAATTACAGGAAAGGGACCTACAAAAGGGCCAAGAATGCCACAAACACATCCGGAGGTTATCAGGTCTCCGGTACAAAAAAAGATAAATCGTTTCAATGCTGTATTGAACTCATAATTATCTGAAAAGGATTTTGAGATTTAAAAACTCAAGTCTGCTTGCCCGTGTTTGACCTAAGTTTATTTACCAAAACAATCTCAAGTATTAAAAAAGCATCTGACGTAGCATCCCCTGTATTTTGTCCTGAGCTGTGATCTTGGATACAGGAAAGATTAACATTTTTAAAAGCCTAAGTGTATAATTCACAATGCATGATTTTTATATCTAATTTACATTAATTTAAGGCCAAATGGAATTTTGTTCATTGCTGTAAATAAATGATTTTAAATCGGCTTTCTAACAACGCGCTGTTTAGAACGGACGGGCCTGGATTAGTGCCCTCAAAGGAAAGGGGATATGGAGCCCAAAATGAACTATTCGTTATAGATAACTTGATATTCAGGGTAATGCCCCATTTAATGTAAAAATAAGGTACATACCAAATTGTTTGCTTTATAAAACCTGGGGCTGCGAGAGGTTGCGAAATCAGAGTAATTTTAAAAGGTTATAACAGGTATCCGGTAAAACTAATAATTCCAACGTTAATGATTTACTAAGCTGAACATGTGCGTTTACAGCCTATTCTGTTTTAAAAACAGCGGAACTGCTGAGGGCAGATTCCCAATGACGATTCAGGTAGGTTTTGTAACATACCTACTGAAAGAGAACATTTTTCTGGGCCACTAGGATAGAGGATGGGAAGTGGAATCGTCTGGATTCCTACTTCAAAGAGGTGCAATGGACATGACGGGCCAATTGTCTTTCTGTGCTGTAACCACTACTTTTGATATAAAACAGCAGTTGCACGTGATATAATTTTCATTTGGGACATTTAAAAAATGCTTGTAGCCTCCTGTCCAGCTGAATGTGCTATGTTTGTGCAGAATAGGCTCCACATTATCTGGAGCCCAATTTTCAAAGATCAGTAGAAACCGATGGTGTGTGGGTCATAGAATATAGAAACGTACAGCACACAAACAGGCTTTTCGGCCCACTATTTGTGTCGAAATGATGCCAAGCTAATCTTTTCACCTACATATGATCTGTGCCCCTCCATTCCCTGAATATCTGTGTCTTTCTAAAATGCTGCTTATAAACCAGTATTTTTTCTGCCTTCGCCACTACACGTGGATCTACGCTCTCCTACATTCTAGGCATTTACTGCCTTCTGTACTTTCAAAATAATTCTTGCCTGCACATCTCCTTTTTAAGCTTTGCCCCTTTCACCCTAAAGTTGTGCCTTCTTGTCTATGATGTTTCCACCCTGGGGAAAAAGATTCTGACTGCCTGTCCTGCAATCGGAACCCAGATTTATTGTTTCCAAGATACTTCTGTGTGTGCAGCTTTCCTGCAGGGCCAGCCCTCTCCAGATTGCAATAGAGTTCCATTCCTGAGAATGGTTAGCAACCCGAACAATTTGCAAGTACAGATTCTGGCCGCCTGGCAATATATTAAAACCAACCAAGAACGAGATGCGGTAAACCAGGGATTTGACACGACCATTGCAGATTTACTGCAAGATGAGGTTGACGTGTAACGTGTTCTCACAAGGCAACGCAGTGGCGCACCTGATAAAGTTGCTGCGTCACTGTCCCAGAGACCCAGATTCATTCATTGCCTCGGATGATGTCAGTGTGGAGTTTGCACTTTCTCCCTGTGACCGTGTGGGTTTCCTCTGGGTGCTCCGGTCTCCTCTCGCATACATAAGATGTGTGGGTTTGTAGGTTAATTGGCTTGAATAAATTGCCTGTGGACTGCAGGGAGTGAATGAGATAGTGGGATAACAGAACTAATGTGACCGGGTGATCAATGGTCTACGTGGACTTGGTGGGCCAATATATTTAGCATGAACCCATTGTCATAAAGGGAGAGTGGTGAAGGTGGGAGGAATAGTTTGTGACAAGATAGTGTTATCTCTGACGATACCCGAAGATGATGACTTCAACCTTTGAATGTTTATCTGAAGGAAATTGCTTGTCCAGCATTTTAGTTTGGTTTATTGTCACATGTAGTGAAGTACATTAAAAAGCTGTTCACAAGTTATAGGAGTAGAATTAGGCCATTCGGCCCATCAAGTTCACTCCGCCATTCAATTATGGCTGATCTCTGCCTCCTAATCCCATTTTCCTACCTTCTCCCCATAACCCTTGACACCCGTTCTAATCAAGTACTTGTCTATCTCTGCCTTAAAAATACCCACTGAGGTGTAAAAACAAGCTTTGATGTTGACAGTTTCCTTTCTATTGACTGTGATGGTAGCTATGCAAGAAAATTTGTGGTAAAAGACGTAAACAGTGTTAAAACATATTTATTTCAGAAGTATGATTATTGATAATACTACCCAGTTTTTTTGTGTAACATCCCTTTTTAATTTACTGGTAAGTATGTAATGACATTTTTGACAACTGGAATTACATTTCTTGTGATTTATTTGCTAAATTGGATACATCGTTCAGAATATAGTTGATTATACTGCTGAATTTCTAACCTATTGTAAATGATGTCATCTTGAAAGCTTACAGTAAGAACTGCCATTTTATATTAACTATCTGTCATTCTGTTTTTTTAGATATTAAAAGTTATTGAAAAATGTAAACAATTTTGTTTTCCCCTAGATCAAAGTATTTTAGAACAACTTCTGGTGGAGAGCACTTTACTATAGAGGTATGTGAAATTGTATCTCATTCACCTTTCTTGACAAGCATGCAGTAGCAGATGACTTAAATACTATTTAAAATTATTTGTCTTTATGTTACTATTAACATTACTGTGGGAGTGAATGATATTTGGAAAGACAAGAAATCCATATCTGAATTATAAGTAACTGCAAAACCTTCTGTTTTTCTCTGCTACATAACTAAAATTGGTACAATGCCATGGATGAATGGTTTTGGAATCTATCCAGTATATGGTCAAATCTTTGCCGAGTTTCCCACCCCATCTCGATGAAAACAAATTATTTTTGTTAAAGCAAATGGTACTGAATTATCCCTGGAGAATTGTGATAAGTGCATGATTTTGATTTTAGTCTAGAATGTTTACTGGCCCATTTAGAATCATACTTGCTGGAAACAGGCCCTTCAGCCCAACTCATCCATGCTGACCAGGACGCCTCATCCAAGCTATCCCCATTTACCCATGTCTGGCCTACATTCATCTAAATCTTTGCTATCCATGTACCTGTCATAATGCCTAAATGATGAGTCAAGAGTATTTTATTGGTATATGTATGGAAACGGAACAATTAAATTCTTACTTGTAGCAGCACAACAGGTTTGTAAACACATTACTCGATCAATAATATAATAAACATTTAAAAAGTTCGATAAATAAAAAAACCCAATATAGTACAAAAAATAAAACAAAGCCCAAAGTTCCTGGTGCAACCAAGACAGTTCAAAGGTTAGTTGGAGTTCGTAGTGTTGAATAGCCTGGCGATTATTGGGAATAAGCTATTCCAGAACCTGGACGTTAGTTTTCAGACTCCTATGCTGTATATCTAATCCCTTCGATGGTGGGGAGATCAGTACCCATGATGGATTGGACAGTGTTCATTGTCTTTTATAATCTCCTGCGTTCTTGGGTGTTCAAGTTACCGGGCCGTGATGCAACCAGTCAATATGCTCTCTACCCTACATCTCGGAAGTTAACTATAATATTCGCCGACGTACTGAATCTCCTCAATCTTCTAAGGAAGTAGAGGCGTTGATTGGCTTTCTGTATGATTGCATCAAAGTGTTGGGTCCAGGACAGATCTTCAGAGACATGCACGTAATTGGCGAATCAATGGCTGTTCCCATTCCTGCTTTGTCGAAAGTGGTAGTCTTGGAATTGCTGTCAAGCCTGAAATAATAGGTTTCTTCACTAGAGGTCACAGTTGAGAAATACTTGTATTGAATTGGATGCAACAGATTAGCAGCCCAATGATAGGCAACCCCATTTTGTTAAGGGTGTGGTTATGGGACAATATGTAGTGACATACTGGTAATATCTGTATTGAATATTTCTATTTTGTGAAAAATTAATTATCGCTATGAGTGTTGAGCCTCCAATTCTGTCAGGAACGTCAGCTGCAAAAACAATATCTCTGCACATTTCACAAAAACTGGGAGTGCTTTTTCGTGGACAGAGATTCTAAGTTTTTTTTTTTGTTGCACCTTTTTTTCTATTGGGTTGTGTATATCAGTAAATGCATCGTCTAATGTTACATGACATTATGTAAAAATTAACAGCCACTTTGTTTTCTTGCAGTTTGAGAATTTGGTGGAGAGTGATGAGGTATGTTTACATCATCTCTCTTGAGGAATCTGCCAGAGTGCATGTATGGCCATCAGTAAATAAGTATCACCATCGGGTTCTTAATAGACTGGAGATTGGCATTGGTTATCTAATGCTAGAATTGAAGCCAGACAAAACCATCTCAACCTGTGAAATGCCAAAAGAGATTCTGTTGTCTTTGTGGCCAATTTTGATATTTGGGAGGTATAGAAAGAAGGAACTACAAATGCTGGTTTACAGGAAAAGACACAAAGTGTTGGATAATCTATGACAGCAGGGGCAAAACCATGTTTACTAAAGAACGAGGATCTCTCGGAAGTCCCTGAATGGAGTCTCATCTTTCTTCCAGCACATTGTCTTTTTTCAGTATTTGTATGGAGATGATTCATATTTCCAAACATTAATTTCAGTTGTCTTTTAAGTACAAATGGGAAGATTGTTTAGATTTTATTTTTTAATCTAAATATGCAATTTGTATTTTGAAGTATTTTACTCATTCTGAACAGTATATATTAGCATCTGGATTACAAGATAGCTTATGTCCTTCACTGCCATATTTATAATTAGATTTATATGTATGATTAATAAGGTCTCTGATAATTGGTAACTCTATTTTTGTATCATGAATATCAAAATAACAACTGATTAGCAGAGTAATAAAATGTATTGTATAGGTTAGTAATTTTGGTTTCCTCTGGTGGTCATTGGTGACCAAAAAGTGGGATCTTTATAATAGTCGGCAGCACTGTTGAATTCTTCAAATGTATATTTTTAATAGCACATAGATATTCCAAGTGTGACATTTTTTACAATATAAAGTGTAAAAAATATATATTCAAAAAATGTTCCTGCATAAATGTGATAGATAGTTATTAGAGGATAGACACAAAATGCTGGAGTGACTCAGCGGGACAGGCATCATCTCTGGAGCGAAGGAATGCTTCTCTCCAGAGATGCTGCCTGTCCTGCTGATTCGCTCCAGCATTTTGTCTATCTTTGACTTAAACCAGTATCCATAGTTCCTTCCTACACATAGGTGGTTATTGTGTAGGTTTAGCCAGTCTAAATTTAGGCTACTAAATAATAAACATTGTTATCATAAGTTTATATAAAATACTAGACTAAGTGGGACACGTTGGGTCCCAGCTTCACACGGGAGGGCTGGTCCAGCAATGCAATACTCCACATCTGCACCAATTCCAATATTGCTGGCCAGGGGGGGAGGGGTGGGGGGGGCTTTCTGGAGCGCTAGTATGTGTGTTGTGGACTGAGGGCTAGTATGGACATTGTGGGCTGAATGGATTCTTGGGCTGGCAGCTCAGTCACTCAAGCCGGGCACCTCAATCACTCTGGCTGGGCAGCTCAGTCACTCAGTCTGTTGTGCGCTGAAGGGACTGGTTTCCAGAGGGCTAGTATGGACATTGTGGACTGAATGGATTTTTGGACTTGCAGTTCAGTGAGTCATGGCAGGTGGGCTGGCAGTTCACTAAGTCATGGGTGGTGGGCTGGCACTTTAGTCACTTACAGCTGGTGTGCTGGCATTTCACTTACTCATGGCTGGTGAGCTGGCAGCCCAGTCTCTCATGGCTGGTGATGGCAGTTCGCTCAGTCATCCGTCCTCCCTTCACCCCCCCACTCTGCTCCATGCCATTCCCCTCCCCCACACGCATTCAGTCCATCTCCCCCCCATGCACTCTTAGTGGCTCTTTCCGACAGCGCAACCCTTCCTGCCTATTAGGTTACTATTGTGATGAAGAGCACGCAGGCATGGCAAGTGGAAAAAGGATTCATTAAAGTTTAAAATGTGAATTACTTAAAATATAACAACAATTTAAATGTTAAAGATGAGTGTTATTAAGTTTTTTTTTGTTGTGTATCTTGCTGTGTTCTGCTGCTCACTGCCTCTTGATAACACTTTGCTTTTGATATTTAAAAAAAAAAGACAATTTTAATATAGAGAGATTTGTTAAATTTTAACAAAGAAAATCTGAGTAATTACCTCAAAAGTCATAACGGAGTGCAGGCAGCAAGTCCAACCTCACAGCACACCAAGCAGAGTGTAGGCAGCAAGTCCAACCTCACAGCACTCCAAGCCATTTCACAGCATTTCAAGCAGAACACGAACACACACACAAACACACACACAGACACTCACACTTACACACACATACACACACACACAGACATACATACACACTCACGCATACGCACGCAGACAGACGACGTGCACACACACATTTTAGAAGCAATAGAGACCCTTTTTGCAAACATTTTAGATCCAATACACTTTCTGCAACCATTTTAGAACCAATAGAGACACTTTCTGCAACCATTTTAGAACCAATAGCAACCATTTTTAGCACTTTTTGCAAGCATTTAGAACCAATAGACACTTTTTGCAAGCATTTAGAACCAATAGACACTTTTTGCAAGCATTTTAGAACCAATAGAGACACTTTTTGCAAGCATTTTTGTTGGCAGAGGTGCATTGTGCAGCGATTCTTGCAGCCTACCCAGTGCTAGACCGAAGATAATTCAGAGCAGTAAAAAACACAGTGGGGCATCCATCTTGTTCAAACTGGAAGAGAAACTTTATTTACACACATGCTCACACATCAATTGCAGTACCTCTCATTGGCTGTCAATAACAGCACTTCTCTTTGGCTGTTATCATTGTCAGTTACTATTGGCTGCTATCATTGTCATTCATTCACCACCTGCACCAAGTTTGTCTGAGTAACAATACAACATTAAGATTAACTTCTTTACAATTGAGAGCATATTTTTCATATATGTCAACACCCCCACTTGCTCTCGCATTGTTATCTTAACTCAAAATAAAACATCCTAAGGTTTTCTACCTTACATCATGTAGACTTTTACATACATGGTTACTCTCCAAACATAAACTTTGCAAACTCCATCAACTTAAATTTTGTTGCAGGTTTTGTCATCACATCTGCTACCATCTGGTCTGTTGGGCAATACTCCAAACTTATTTTGCCATGATTCACAGTGGACCTCACGAAGTGATATTTTATGTCCACATGCTTACACCTCTGTCTACTTGCAGGATTCTTTGCTAACGCAATTGTACCCTGGTTATCCTCATAAACCTTGGGTGTTGGGTACTGATGTCCATCAATACCTTCTAGTAATTGTACTAGGTACATACACTCTTGTAGTGTTGCGGCTAACGCCATATACTCAGCCTCACAAGTTGACAGTGCAACGGTGGGCTGCTTTTTGGTTTTCCATGAAATCAAAGGACCATTTTTGTTTAGGCTTACACAATAACCGGTTGTACTCCGTCTGTCGGTTACATCAGCTGCCCAATCTGCATCACTGTACGCTTGTAACGCCAGTTTCTCGTCGTCACATTTCCTGTAACACAACTCTTTCTCAATTGTGCCTCTGAGATATCTCAGTACATGTTTTACAGTAGCCCATTGCTCTTCCGTCGGCTCACTAAAGTACTGTGACAGTTTACTTACTACAAAACTGAGATCGGGTCTCGTGCAAGTAGTCAGATAAATTAGGCTACCTACTACCTCTCTGTATTTTCTGACATCAGTCATCATTTCTGCATCATCAGTGTAGTTCAATTTTTGTTCACAAGGTGTTGCCCTCGGTTTACAATCTTGCATATCAAACCTTCTGGTCAAAATCAATGCCAAGAAAATGTTTCAGTTTGCCCATGTCTTTCATCTTGAATTTGGCTGTGAGCATCTCCTTCACAGCTTTCAGTGAATTTTCATCACTGGCAGCAATAATTAAGTCATCGACCCATATTATCATGATCACTTTCTAATTTTCTGTTTCCCTTGTGTAAACACAATGATCAGCTGGGTTTTGCACAAAGTCGTTTTCAGTCAGATACTCGTGTAACATTTTGTTCCAATTTCTACCCGACTGTTTTAACCCATAAAGTGACTTTTTTTAGCTTGTACACCAACTTTTCATTTGCGCTGGATTTTACATCATAACCTTCTGCCTGTTGCATATACCCATCTACCCCCCCACTGCTTTCTTACCCTCAGGCAAGTTGGTCAGGGTAAATGTGTAATTTTCTCTCAGCGACTGCATTTCCTCATGCATTGCGTTAACCCATTCCTTTGAGTTAGTTGAGGTTACAGCTTCCCTGAATGTTAGGGGGATGTTACACATCAATCTGTAGCAATAATCTATGTTAATCATTACATGATCATCATTCGCCTTGCCAGTTACATATTCACTTAAGTAACCTGGTTTCTTCCTCAATCTAGAAGGGTAACGTGCAGGCTCATGCTTGTTTTCACCTATCTGTGCTTGGCTATTCACCTCAGGCCTAGTTACTTGATCTTGGCCCTGAGTATGTCCTGGACTCTCGTCAGTATTTTTTCTCATCCTACTGGCCCTATTCTGCACCTCAAAGTTATTGTCACCGGGGGTCATGTCAGTCTGTGTCTGCCTCTCTACAATTGTTTTGGTCACAAACTTCACCAGTCTGTGCTTCTTTACATTCCCATTGTCAGGATAGTAAACCATGTAAGCTGGGCTATTCTTGTCGTACCCGACAAAGATTCCCTTCTCACACTTTGAGATCAGTTTTCTCTTGTCCTGTTCATAGGCATAACACTCAGACCCAAACTTTTGCATCCTAGACAGGTTGGCCCGTTTTCTTGTCAGCATCAAGTAAGGAGTCTGCTTTGTGCGCTTATTAAAGCATCTGTTCCTCACTACAGCTGCTGTCTGCACTGCATAGGTCCAAAACTGTTTAGGTAACTCACTCTCTATTAGCATACACCTGGCCATGTCAAACAGGGTGCGCCAATTTCGCTCAGCAGTACCATTCTGGTGTGGTGAGTATGGCGCTGATGTCTCATGTCTAATGCAATTTCTGCTGAGTAGTGCCTGGTAATTCTTTCCCATGAATTCAGTACCATTGTCAGACCTCATACATTTAATCTTCCCGTATGGGGCTGTGTCAGCAAGAGACCTCTCAGTGGCTTGCACTGTGTCACTCTTATTCTTTAGAAAGTACACAAACACTGCACTGGAATAATCATCAGTGAATGATAGCGCAATCCTGTACCCCTCTCTGGACTCTGGGTCTATCGGTCCCGCTAAATCTGTGTGTACCAACTTCAAAACTGCTTTGGCTCTTACATCAGGGTCTCTGTTCCTAGTTTGGATAAACTTTCCCCGAGTACACACTTCACAGTGTAGAGCAGGTTTGTCTGTTTTGCCCTTAATTGCCATACCTTCAACAACATTCTGTAATTTTTGAATATCTTCATAATTACAGTGCCATAGAGACACTTTTTGCAAGCATTTTAGAACCAATAGACACTTTTTGTAAGCATTTTAGAACCAATAGACACTTTCTGCAACCATTTTAGAACCAAAAAAATACACTTTCTGCATGCATTGTAGAACCAAAAAAAAAAGATTTGCAATAATTTTAGAACCAATAGAGACGCTTTTTGCAAGCATTTTAGAACCAATAGACACTTTTTGCGAGCAATTTAGAACCAATAGACACATTCTGCATGCATTGTAGAACCAAAAAAGACACTTTCTGCACGCATTGTAGAACCAATAGAGACACTTTTTGCAAGCATAAGAACCAATAGAGACACGTTATGCAAGCTTTAGAACAAATAGACATTTATTTTGCAAGCTTTAGAACCAATAGACACTATTTTGCAAGCTTTAGAACCAATAGACACTTTTTGCAAGCATTTTAGAACCAATAGAGACACTTTTTGCAAGCATAAGAACCAATAGAGACACGTTATGCAAGCTTTAGAACAAATAGACATTTATTTTGCAAGCTTTAGAACCAATAGACACTATTTGCGAGCATTTTAGAACCAAAAGAGACACTTTTTGCAAGCATAAGAACCAATAGAGACACTTTTTAGAGACACTTTTTGCAAGCATTAGAACCAATAGAGACATTTTTTGCAAGCTTTAGAACCAATAGACATTTTTTGCAAGCTTTAGAACCAATAGACACTATTTGCAAGCATTTTAGAACCAAAAGAGACACTTTTTGCAAGCATTTTAGAACCAATAGAGGCACTTTTTGCAAGCATTTTAGAACCAAAACATACACTTTCTGCAAGCATTGGGAACCAATAGACTTTTTGCAAACATTTTAGAAGCAATAGACACTTTTTGCAAGCATTTTAGAACCAATAGAGCCACTTTTTGCAAGAATTTTAGAACCAAAAAACACACTTTCTCCAAGCATTGTAGAACCAATAGACACTTTTTGCAAGCATTTTAGAACCAATAGACACATTTTACAAGCATTTTAGAAGAACCACTTTTTGCAAGCATTTTAGAACCAATAGACACTTTTTGCAAGCATTTTAGAACCAATAGACACTTTTTGCAAGCATTTTAGACCAATAGACACTTTTTGCAAGCATTTTAGACCAATAGACACTTTTTGCAAGCATTTTAGAACCAATAGACACTCTTTGCAAGCATTTTAGAACCAATAGACACTCTTTGCAAGCACTTTAGAACCAATAGAGACATTCTTTGCAAGCATTTTAGAACCTATAGAGACACTTTTTGCAAGCATTTTAGAACCAACAGACACCTTTTGCAAGCATTTTAGAAGCAATAGAGACACTTTTTGCTAGCATTTTAGAACCAAAAAAGACACTTTCTGCAAGTATTTTAGAACCAATAGACACTTTTTGCATGCATTTTAGAACCACATTAAGGGCACTCACATTTGAGTAGACATGTGTTCAGTGTTATTCACAGCTCGGAGAAACGTGACCCTCTGGCTTCCTCCATCTTGAAGAGTGAGTGAGGCACACCACTTCTGGGTTTTATAGTCCCTCCCCCTCCCACCAGCAGGGGCAGCAGAGAGAATGGCAAGCCTTTTAAAAACATTAATATCTTTCTGATTTTTCATCGATGGGAAAAATCCTCCGGTCCCGTAAGGCGGAGGGGGGCTCTGAGTGAGGGGGCCAAAATTGACGGCCGTAGGTGGCGGCGTTCTCTCGGAAATCACGCCACAGTGTGCCAAAAGCGGTCAAGATCAGAGTTTTAGTAATATAGATGTATAAATAAATATGTTTTCTTACATTTCTAGTTTTAACCAGAAAGCTGCCACTGAAATGGAATAAAATCATAGTGTTAATGCCACAGGCTTAATGGTTAATAAGTTTAATTTAAAAAAACTAATATTGTTTTCTTTAATGCTATTTTTATAGACTGAAAGTCCAGGGTCCAACCAGAGGTAAGTAGTTCACCGTGTTAATTTTGGTGCAATTAGTAGGTTCTGTGTGTCACGCCAGTATTCAGTCAAATAATCCGCAATGTAAATCTGTGTGGGGAACAGTTAAAATAAATATGGTGTTTTTTGCCCTGAATTATGTGATAAGACTTGGCAGCAGCTGTCTGCAAAGATCGTGCTTACTGTGACATTTTCAATCTAGCTACTGGGGAGGTGTGTTGTCTTTCGAAGAATAATTTCTGTGATGGATACAGTAAACCAGTATAAAACCTGTCGTGGAGGAACAAGTAAAAGATGATGGGTTAGTGAGGGTTGTCGAGTTTATGGTGAAGGTCTTCACGTCCCACAAAAAAAAAGCATTGTCACAAGCACTCTCTCTTATTATGTTGTGTTTGTCCTAATAACTATAATGTTTCTGATACCTGTCAGTTGCCACAGTCTTTGCGGTTCCAATTTTGCAGACCAATCAATGAAGATGAAGTTCAAATCCTTCACAGTAGACAGTATGAAACACTTACTCAGAAGCAAGTGGCAGTGGATACACAGCTCCAGACTGAGGTACTATACGGATAATTCAGTTTGCTCATTGAAAATTAAATGTTAAAATAACGAGTGTATATAAATTTGCTCGAAATCAAAATCTATACTGATAATTTGTATTGGATCTTATGGTGAGCTGTTCTACTCTTTAATGGAATCTGCATATCTAGTCCATAAAGTGGTATTATGAAGCATATTGTAACATTTTACAATATTCCCATTTTCTGTTTGGTACTGTTCACCTTGCTTGAAACCAAGGAGCATTGGATTTATTTTGCATAACCCCAGAGAATACACGAAGCATATTAGCTGTCCTACTTTAATTCTGCATAAATTGTCAGCTGAATGGGCTGCCCAATTTTACGCCCTTTTCAGCACCAACCCATTCCAAATCTAAAGTTTGCAGAGGAATGTCCACTGCGGGTGAGTTCTGTTTTTAGTGGTGTCACATTTCAGATTTTATTTGTTTAAGAAGGAACTGCAGATGCTGGAAAATCGAAGGTAGACAAAAATACTGGAGAAACTCAGTGGGTGAGGCAGCATCTATGGAGCGAAGGAAATAGGCAACGTTTCGGGTCGAGACCCTTCTTAGACCCGAAGCGTTGCCTATTTCCTTCGCTCCACAGATGCTGCCTCACCTGCTGAGTTTCTCCAGCATTTATGTCTACCTCAGATTTTGTTTGTTTGATGGTTGAGATTTGAAGTACCATTTATTGCTTGCTGGTAATTTTTGTGTATATAATGAATTCTAGAGTATAAGAAAGTAATAATTCAATGGCTAATGAGTATTAAATTGCATAAACTTTCACTGTGTCTTAAAACAAAACGAGAATGATTTGCACTTGCACATGAACCCATATTAGTAATTTCTACAGTGGTAATTTTGGTTGGAAATGGTTTCATGGATCCATTTTGCGTAATGTGTAAAAGCTTAGGGTAATTGAATTTCTTTGGCTGAGGATGCATTTGTGATCTGGAAGGATCGAAGTTGAAGCATTCTGCATGAAATTTTCAGATTCTATTTAGCGATTGATTTTTCTTAAATGGGTATTTAAAATACATTAGAAATTTATAGAAAATTAGATTCCAGTGAACCATATTCCATATGGAAATTAATAATCCTCTGGGAATATTATGTTCTTTGCATTCTCTCAAACTTTGGATGCGGTGTTCCATCTTGTGTTCCAGCTGACTCAACCAAAGTCATGAGCAGGTTGGAATATAGAGCAAAGCAACCTTGGGATCACAGATGAACAGCAGAGTTAATATATTCCCTGCCACAATAGCTTTGTCTAATGATTTCATTCTCCTGAATCAATAACTTTTTATAACTAATGTATTGATGCAAGTGGCAAATCAGCAAATTAGGTGACCCTGTAGGTTCCAGACTTTAACCTTTTCACCTATTTGAATATAAATTTAGGCTAGCGTAGTTGTTAAAATTATAGTTTCTCCTATTGAACCACTAAGAAATGTAGGAAAGTATTCCCAAAGTACTCGGACCGTCTGTCTAAAATGCATCCGCTGGAGGCTTGCATAAACTCTACCACAATTCCACTGTGATGCACTTGAGCTTGAGGTTAGTGGGAATGAGTCCATGTTAGATAGTCCTGTGACATAACCCATTTTCATCCTAAGTCTTTACGACTGTTAATATTTTTCAGAGTAGAACAATCTCAATTAAATATCCATTGAACCAATTGAGATTAAGCCATTTTACTGGCAAGTGCACTATTCATTTACTTTGTCCTTAAATAATAGGGTAGGAAAGAAATACTATTTTGCATCACTGTCATTTCTCATCATTTTGGGTCGATAACTTGCATGCACATAAATATCTGAGTTGTTGTCATGGAGGTTGAAGTGAAGTCCAATTATAATACTATGCAGCACAATATTTGAATTCAAGCCGAGAAGTGCCTGGACTAAATACATGTACAGAATCAAAAATGAAAAATCATCTAATATTGTATTAGCCTTTGTGGTATAAATATTTCAAACTGTTCTCATTATTTCAGATTCTGATATCTGTACTGTGAGTGCAGAGTGCTAGCACTTCCTTGTGTGTGTTATTTGTTAAATAAAAAGCATGTATATGTATTTTTTAGATATCTGTTAAAATATTAATTTAAAACTCCAAAGATTTTCCAGAATCTTAGACACAAAATGCTGGAAACATAGAAACATACCTCTTCGGGACAGGCAGCATCTCTGGAGAGAAGAGATGGGTGGTGTTTTGGGGTCGAGATCCTTCTTCAGAATCTTGTCATGTGTGCATGCCTTAAAATTATGACAAATCCAACCAATTTTTTTTAAATGAAGAAATGTAAAGAACTCGATAAGATTATCTTTCCTGAATGCCATTTAAATATAAACCACGTCACTTTTGGTGACTCCTCCAAATGATGTTTATAAATTAATTTGCAAGCACAGATCAGAGTCCAACAGTGTTTTCTGGACTATCCCAGGCACATTTTTTGGACTATCCAAGTTCATCAACGTAAGGAACGTGATGCTTCTCTGTTTTACCTCATTCCCCTACATTACATATGCCAACTATAGAAATGTATGACAAAGGCTACTTTGGGAACATGGTCTTCCTGTTGATCAAGTAGCAAGATGCTCCCAGGAGCATATTTTGAAATTCGTAGAATGAAGTTCAAATGATGGTGCATATCGTTTAGAATTCTGCTGGATGTTATTTTGTTTTGCATTTAAATACTATTTTATAGATAATGACATTTCTAATATCAGCAGTTGTTCTGTTGGGATAATGATGCTAAAAGGGAATGTAGGCAGGTCGGGGTTGGACAGGCTAGATGCAGGAAGATTGTTCCCGATGTTGGGGAAGTCCAGAACAAGGGGTCACAGTTTAAGGATTAGGGGGAAATCTTTTAGGACCGAGGTGAGGAAAACATTTTTCACACAGAGAGTGGTGAATCCCTGGAATTCTCTGCCACAGAAGGTAGTTGAGGCCAGTTCATTGTCTATATTTAAGAGGGAGTTAGATGTGGCTAAAGGGATCAGGAGGTATGGAGAGAAGGCAGGTACAGGATACCGAGTTGGATGATCAGCCATGATTATATTGAATGGCGGTGTTGGCTCGAAGGGCCGAATGGCCTACTCCTGCACCTATTTTCTATGTTTCTATGGTTTAATTAAGTGTGTTAACCACTGCCATCATGTTGGAATTTAAAGTGTTTGTCATTTTACCACCATTCTCTTTCCTTAAAGGGTAATGACTATTCACTATTTTTTAAGCAGTGAATTCAAAGGACAAATACGCTTACTTGCTGCTGAGAAGAGAGGAAAAAAAAGACTCGAGTTGTACACTGGATACGGAATAAATTTCAAATTAAATAGATAATAGTATGTTGGGAAGTAGTTTTCCCAATTTCAAATTGTGTAACATTTTGGCCTAACCATGGAAAGGATGCGACTTTGAAAGGGTGCAGCATTAATTTAAAAATGATGCTATAACTCAATTAGTTTTGTCAGAATGGTTGCAAAAATTTACTTTTGTCTGCTTGCAGAAAAGACTCGAGTGATAAAAAATATTTTTGAATCAGATATGATTAATATTAAATTGAACACGTGTTTTAAAATTAAGTCATCTGACAAAAAAATAGTTAGGAGGCTAGAATTTGGATGTTTAAGGAGAACAATTGCACGAAAATGTGAATAGATACTTGAAATAAATTGCAAAGATGTTCCATTGAATCAAATGTGAGGAATAGCACATATTTGCATAGAAATTCAAACACACGGCCTTTTTAATTCCAACATTCCAGCATTGAAGCTGGACATTTCAGGAATTAAGCATGATTACAATTTTGGTATTTGCAATGCACCAGGAATGATCACTTCAACCCAATTTCCATCACCACCCCCGGCAGATTTATTTTAAGAGCACTTCAGGGGAAACTAAACCACGTTGTGATGAGTGGTGATCTCTGGTCATTCACGTTACAACAAGTCCTGTACAAGAACTGGACTGTATAAGGTAAATCCGACTGGGTATCTTCTATCACTTGGCTGTGCACAAGTTACCACCCATCCTTTCCCTTTCTATCCACCCCCGCTCCCCGAACCGCCTCTGGCCGAGATCCACCATTGGCTGCCAAACCCAATCGCTCCAGGCTTGTGTGAACAGAGGTTCCCCAACCCTGAAATTCCAACAGCTTTTTTTTCCCCTTATGACGCCAATTACACCTTGCCTCTGACCCGTTCCCAAAGCTGCCAACACCTTGCATCTGGTTTTTGGTTCCCTCTCCTGGATCCCCATGTTCATGTCCAAAATATATGAAGTTGTGCAATATGGATTGAAATTAGCCATATTTCACCATCGTTAGGAGGAGAGGTTACAGTGTTTTATGTATATATTTCATTTAACTTTGCTTTTCCCAATTTGTTATAATATCCTTTTCATTCACTTTAATTTCTGTTTATATATTTTGTGTTGTATTAATATGCTGCTCAATAGTATTTGTAATGTTTTTTTTAATCTTTAGTGAGGTTTATAATTTTTGTTAACCCCTTTTTATTTCATTTACACGCAGTTAGCTGCACAAGAGGAACAGTTAAGGATAGACGAAGAAGCATTTTACGCTGCACAGCGTGAAGCAGCCAGGGCAGCAATGCAGAAAAAGCTTTTGGAGGTGAGGGCATGAAGCCCCTATTTGGTGTCTCAGCTGAAACATTCTTTGCCCACATCTTGTTGGCAGAGCATATTTAAAACATCAGCAATAATGTTTTAAAGTGATTAAAGACCACGTCTTGTTCATATCGCACCCGTATGCTATTGATTCATTTCTAATTATTGTTTACAACTCCAAAGCAACAAACCTGCTTTCATCACAGATGTTACATTGAATTCAACAGATAGGGTAATCAAATACAGTAACAAAACTTGTTTCTACAAAACTGCAACTTGTTGAATGAGACATAGAATAACATTAATTTGGAGCTGTCTGTATGACAATTTGAATGAATGAATATGTTTATTGGCCAAGTATGTTCACATACAAGGAATTTGCCTTGGTGCTCCGCTCACAAGTAACAACACGACATACAGTAACAATTAAGAATGTCACAAAACATTAAACATTAATAATACAACATTCCAGTTTAAGCATGCAAATGGAATATAATACCACAGCAAAATGAGGCTACAAACTTTTGGTTACTAAGCAGAGCTACTACTCATGGAATTATCCTATTCATCGTTTTTTTTTTACCGTTTAACAATTTAACAATGACTTTTCAGGTTTTACTCATCGATGACATAAACATTTCACAGAAGTTGCACTACTACTGTTCAGTATTTGAAGAACACAATTGTGGAATCGTGCTACTGAACAGATGAAAAGATGATGGTATCATTGTGCTGCTGTACATATTCATCACGGGGGTGTCTGCCATCCTCTATACGATTCTCATTTGATAAACTTGACATTAATTGTAACCTACACTGAGCAATTCTCCCAGTGTTATGATCAGTACAGTTTGAAGAATGGAACCGACTTTGTGCTACAACTTGGTTAAATTAAAATGTGATTACATTTCAAGCTGCAGCACAAAGTTGGCTACATCCTTTATTCTGTATTTATACTATTTTATACTATACTGCTACTTTACACTTATTATACTTTATAGCAGGGGTCGGCAACCTTGTTCTGCACAGGGGCCAGAACGCATGTCTGTGAGCGGATGGCGGGCCACATGTACCATGTGTACACATGGATCCCGCCCCGGATGGCAGACATCAAATCAAGTGTTCACATAGATCCCGCACCTTCGAGGACACCACCCGGAGCACTGGCTCCTAGTTACGGGCGCTCACGGACATGGCGTACCTACGGTCCTGAAGGAAGTTGGCTCAAGTACTCGTACTCACTCGTCCCCGGCCTGTTGACAACCCCGATCCCGACAGTGAAGCCCAGACACAGAAGGTGCGTGGCCGTGCAGGCGGCTTTGTGCAGGATGCGGTACAGCCAGAACTCGGCGCTCGGCGGCTCCGCCATTGTAGCCACCAGTGCAGGCCCCTTTGCGTCATTGCGCCTGGGCGCCGCGTCTTCCGTCCCGGGACGTACCGGGGCTGAAGGAATTCTGCGGGCCGGATAATTACGGGGAGGAAAAAAATGCACCTGCGGCCTGATGATTTTGGGTTACGGGCCGCATTCGGCCCAGGGGCCATAGGTTGCCGACCCTGCTTTATAGAGAGATGAGATACTTTTAGTCAGTGAGATGCTTTGTTTTGAATACCTAGGTGTACAAAGAGTCTTCACGTAAAGGACGCCGACAAAATTACAAAGTACCCCCTTTTTTGTTTGCTCCCTCCCCCCCCCCCCCCCCCCCCACACAGACCGGGGCCCACACCTTTTGTTCTCGACGGCCCTCCACTCCGGGTCCCCTTTTGCGACCTCGGGCCTCGAATAGATTATTTCTAAATCTAACTGTCTTCTGATCATAACACCGGAAGAATTGATTTGTTTGAATTACAATAGTGGCAATATTATCAATCAAAAATCGTAGGTAGAGTGCCAGGTGTTCTACGTGACTTAGAATGGCACTCGCATTAAAGAATACTTTATATTTAGAGCAGGGCAAGCTGACAATGCAAATATACCATCATTTATGTGCCACTTCAGCAGTTCAGTTCCACGCTTGTATTGTTCACTAGTGAAATGTCCGTGGAATTTTTACATCATCGTCTGCTATAACTTGATTTATAGTGAAATATGATGCAAAATGTGAGCATTTGTACATCTGCAAACTTTTAAACATTGTGGCCTAGAAATTCAGTCACCTAACTTGTACTTTTCAAATGTATGGATCTGAATTGCAACACAAAATTGTAACATTCCCCACATGATGCAACATTCAATTCTGATTTTGTGGTGAGGTTAGTTTTCTGCAAACATGTGAAATTGATTCACTTGTGTACAGTCGGCATACATTGTGGCTATCTCGCAGGATGCATTCTGTATTTATACTGTTTTATGCGATCCTACTACTTTACACTATTATTATACTTTATACTATCCCTTAAGGGGCAGTCCCACTGTGGCGACCTAATCGGCGAGTTTAGAAAAGTGTCTTCGACCTTCAAACTCGCAGCATGGTTGATACATGGTCCTAGGAGGTCCTATGAGGTCATTGGAACTCTCCTTCATGCTCGAGGGGAGTTCTCGCATGCTCGTGGCCTCAGCTAGGTCACGGATAATTTTTCAGTGTGTTGACAAATTTTCCACGAGTAAAATTTGGTCGGCATGGTTCTTTTTGACTCGTAGTGCAGTGGAGTGGGGTCGCTATGTAGTTACAGGCAGTCGAGGGCAGCCGTAGGCAATCTCCTTCGCTGACCGGGCATTTTGATTGGCTCATTGGCGTTTTCAGGACTAAGGGAAACCTATTGGTAGGTAAAATGCCCGCTAAACTTTATACTTCTTAAAAGTATCTCCTCTCCTCCCCCCCCCCCCCCCCCCCCCCCCCCGCGCTCTCTAAAGGACTTACCATACACTGTGCAGCCGTCTTTTACCTTCATCGCAGGTGTGAATTTCAGACAGCTTTCCCCGGCCCCTGCCTTTGCGGTGTGTGCGTGCGGTTCGGTCGATCCAACTCGCGGTTTCAACGTGGACGGTCAATCCAGCTCGGGGCTTTCCAGGCGAGTGCCCTCTAGCTTGAAGATCGAAGACACTCTTCTTAACTCGCGGATTAGGTCGTGCAGTGTGACAGCCCCTTTATTCTGTATATCTATCTGCCTTCTGATATCTCACAGATATCATAGGATATCTCAACCATCAGAACAACCTGTGTCAGTTAAAGGGCGCATCAGTTAAAGATGAGTTGGTTTGGTTGTCGGACATAATGTTTTGGGGTCAACAGCACTAAGTTTTGACGCTCTGATGCTTCTAGAGATTTCTGAGCCTTTTGGAATTGAAAACATTTTTTAATGTTTACTTTGGATTTGATTCTACTTGATCTCCAGCAAGAACAGGAGCGGAATCTAAGTCGACAGCTTCACTGCGAAGATCGCATAAAGAGGAGCAGATGACCTGGAGGGTGTATGTCCATGAGTCTTTGGAAGCTTTGCACTGGGATCCATCCATCCCTGCAGCAAGACAGCCAAAGGATAACATGTTTAAATGTAATGGGCTGAACCACTCTACCTGAACAACTGCATGTGGAGATGAGAATTATTGCTCTAAGGATGCTGAAGAAGCTTTGCCTTATTTACAGTAATCAGCCTGATATCCATAGGTATCCCGATGACCGGTTCTGAGCATTCATTGCAGTTCACCATTCACCTCGTGCCCACACCATGTACCAAATACATAGGAACAAAGCTTCCTCCTTATGGCAAGGAAAATCTTTGCCTTGAACCATCTAGGAGGATCAGGGCAACTGTCCCTTGGGTATTCCAACACCAGCAAGAGGTCCAAAAGTGTGCGTGCCATCCTTCGCTCTGCATTTTTCCTTTTCATTTTGATCGGTTATTCACCGTGGAATTTCCCCACAACGTTGTTGGAATACTTTTGCCACAAGCGGTCAGAATGATGTCTCTTCACCACCACCTTGGTGCCAAGTAGGGATGCACAATAAATGGTGCATTCAGCAGCAGTCTTGACTTCCCTGTGGATTTGCTTGCTGTTCTAATCACAGTAGAAAACTCCTGTATCTACAATCAAGCTGCTGGATGGTGGCCCACTCATACTGGACCATTCGGGCCAACCCGGAGGAGATGATGATCAAGTGAATAGTATCGAGCTACATGTAAGCTGTTGGTCCAGGCTAATGGAGACCATAGATGGTCACAAAGCTGGAGTAACTTTGTGGGACAGGCAACATCTGGAGAGCAGGAAAGGGTGATGTTTCGGTTCGAGACCCTTCTTCAGACCTTTCTATGAACTCCTGATTTGTGTCCTTCATGTGGTGGAGAGACTTTGCAGTATAATGTGAACCACTCATGCAGAATACTGCTTCTTAACTGCCCTTGTAACTTCAATTGTGGTTGCTTCATTTTGAGTTGCTGGACGCAGATATTGTGGAGTCACAGCAGTGATAATCATGTCGTGTGAATGAGAATCGTTGCTTAAAAAGAATCATTGTCCGGCACTTCTGTTGCACCAATGGTACTTGCCACTAAGCAGCAAGACTACATTGGGGCATGGGCAGCTGCATTTGCTGAGGGGTTGCAGGTGGAATGGAATGTTGTGTCATTATCTGCAAACATTCCTACTTTTGCCTTGAGGAACTGCTGTTGACATCCTGCAGCTGGAATAAGTGCTGCAACCAACTAATGTGTGTACACAATGCCACCCTTGGTCAAATGCTGCAGTCAGTCATGCCTTAACTATGGAATTCAGCCCACTGTTTCATTTTTGGACTCTGATGTGTTGGTGATGAGATTTGAAGCTCAGCGTTGCAAGTGAAACCCAAACTGGGTAATGGTGAGTAGGATTAATGGTGAATAATTGCCACTTGATACCAATGTCACTAATACTTTTAAGAGTAGACTGTTTGCACAGTGATCAGCCAAATTAGATGTGTCCTTTTTAGGTACAAGACATAATTGGTCAACATATGTGGTTAGATACCAAAGTTGTAACTATACTGGAACAATTTGGCTGGAGACATGGTCAATTTTAGGATGCAGGTTGTCTTTACTGTGTCAGTGACATTGTCTGGTCTGTTATAGCTTTTACTGCGAGTACAATCAGCAGTTTCGCTAACACAATGGAGTTGGAATTAATCAGATGGTGGGACACTCCAGAGGAAGCAGAGATTGATCCAAATTAGGATGGATGTATTTGTGCGTGCTTTATCTTTAAGCATTCGCACATTGGACCCCGCGATCAGCGAGAATGAAAATGTTTTATTATTGATTTGGTCATCAATCATCTCTTCCGCTTTGAGACACCAACATGAATTGGCACATACCAGTTTCACTGGTGGACGGAACTCGTACATTTATTTTTGCAGTTCGTGAAAAACTTTGTCACCATTTGCGTTCACAGAATTATGTGATGCAAAAATCTATTGCGGATAGCATCTGAAAGAATTGACACTGGTCCCACACACAACTTTAATACATTTTCATATGTGGGTGAATTTCTAGGCCTCTGTCCAAATCACTTAAGGAAATGTATTGGAAATTTAATGTTGCCAAAAGTGAAATTTGAGGGAAAGAAAAAAATGACTTTATATAGAGAGATTGTTATCAACAAATTTAAATCCAGCCCTTGTCCCTTTCTTCGCTTATCTACTGGGAGCCAACCAAATCTTTTGAAAGTACTTCTCTTTCCACTACTACTCCATCACTTCTATCATTCGTTGAACGATCTGATGGGACTTTCTACTTTACTCAGGAAGACGAGCAAAAGACAAGATATACAACAGTGTCATTGGCCTCGCCATTTTTGCCTTGTCAAAATACCTGTCTAACATCCCGTCATAGATGTGCTGCATGGTTCCCATTAATATAATCAAACCGTATTTGATATCTACCTCAAACCACTAATTTAGGTGGTCATCTTCTCTGACTCTGTCATGGTTTATGTAAGCTGAAATTCTCCCATGCTTCTATTAATCCAGATTATTTGCTGTCTCAAACTGGTTCTTGTCTTCTATTTTGCTACAAATTATACATTTTAGACAAACTATATTTTAGCTGTCATTGTCTGTTTTGTCTGAAATTTGTAATACTGAAAATCATTGTTCATAATTTAGATAGATGTCACAGAATGAAATACAGAAGTGGATGGTGTGTCAAAAGTACTTATATTTTCAGTTCCTGATTTACATTTGTCTGCCATTGGCATTCACCTTTGTGTTCAAATCCCTCAATGGCGTTGCCTCTCCTCAACCCCCACAACTGTCCATAAGTGCTGCACTCCTTTTACTCTGGCCTTCTGTGTGCCTCCCACTCCTTTCACCCCTTTACTCACAATCAACCCTTTCATCCTGTGGGGCAGAAGCTCCAGAATTCCCTCTGTAAACCAATCTCTCTTTGCTAAGATCCTGAAATTGTACCATGCTGACAAACTTCTTTGCCACATTTCTCACTAAATTTAGCTTGGTGTTAATGTTTTTGTTTTATTATATTCCAAGTCAAAGTTACCTATTAAAATAGCTCTCACTTCTGTTTGTTTCTTTGTCAATTGCACGTTACACTGTTTACTACCCTGTGTATTTTCTGATTAGAAATATTTGATGGAACTACAAACTCTTTAATAAATTTTTTTTTTTTTAAAGTTATGTACAGAAAATGACTAATTCTGCGAAGCATTACTTAGTATCTTGATTAAGGCGCCGCATTAAAATGATTTTGTAAGAAACATAAAGGCTTTTGAATATCCTTGACTTCTTATCCTAGAATATAGAATCGTACAGCACAAGAACAGGCCCTTCAGCCCACAATGTGTATGCTGAACTTAATGCCAAGACCAACTCCTATCAGCCTATACATAATACATATCCTGTCGTTCCCTGCATTTCCATATGCCTATTCAAGTCTCTCTAATACCACTTTCGCATCTGCCTCAACCACCAGCCTTGGGAGCACGTTCCAGGCACTCGCCACCCTCTCTGGGGGTGGGAAAAAAACTTACTCTGCATATCTGTTTTATACTTTGCCCCTCTCACCTTTAAGCTATGCCATCTAGTATTAGATTTTTTTTCCATTCTGGGGGAAAAGGTTCTGACTGTCTATCCTATCTATGCCTCTCATAATTTTATATCTCTCTATCAAAACTCCCCACAACCTCTGCCATTCCAGAGAAAGCAACCCATTTCTGATCAACCTTCCCCTAAACCTAATACACCTAATCCAGGCACCATTCTAGTAGACATCCACTGCACCCTTTTCAAAGCTGGGCTCCACATCTTTTATGTAATGAGGTGACCAGCATTGCCCGTAATACTCCTAATACAGTCCAGCCAAAGTTCCATAAACTTGCATCTTAGATGCAGGAGTAGGCCATTCAGCCCTTCGAGCCAGCACCACCATTGAATATGATCATGGTTTATCATCTAAATTCACTACAGAGTTCCTACTTTTTCCCCCCCATATCCCTTGATTCCTTTCGCCCCAAGAGCTAAATCTAACACTCTCTTGAAAACATCCAGTGAATTGGCCTCCACTGCCTTCTGTGGCAGAGAATTCCACAGATTCACAACTTTGGGTGAAAAAGTTTTTCCTCATCTCAGTCCTAAATGGCCTTACAGAGCTGCCAAGTAGTACGGATTTTCCGTATTTTGTACGGAAATGCGATAAGATTTTAAAAAAATCGGCCCGACTTCCTGTTTCATCTTGCTGCTTAAAAATTGCAAGGATATAAAAAGTCATACTGTACCTCTAAAACTCATAGCAGATTACATCTATTAGTATTTTAATTTTCAAGATCTGGATGATTATTTTTGTAAGCTTTGATCTGTCTGTCCCGTTCCAGGCTTAAACAGTGCTGTCAGTTTAGCGCGTGGGAATTTAAATGAAGAGCTGCCGGCTACAGCTCTATGGGTTCTAAAAATAGCACTACCAGCTGGAGCGCTATGGGCTTTACATAAAGCGCTATGGCCACAGCGCTATGGGTCACAGACTGTTTGGGGGAGGGAGAAGGTGAGGGAGGGAGGGAGAGGGAGCCTTCCAAAATGGCTTCTACATCATCATCTGGTGCTAAAAGCAGGAAGCAGCCGTTCAAACAGCAGTATACAAAGAGATGGCAATGAATGCACTGTCAAGTAAGGTGCGTAGAAGACATGCCAATTGGTAGCAAAGTTATGCATTCTTGTGCTCTTACATGGGTATGACCGCACATAAAATATAACGTTTTTCAGCAGAATGGCACTGCATAAAAATACTGATTTCCTCAGCAAAATACTGATTTTCAGGTACTAGAATACTGAAATGATCTGACAAAACTTGGCAGCTCTGCCCTTATTCTTGAACTGACCCCTTGTTCTGGACTCACCCAACATCGGGAACATTTTTCCTGCATCTAGCCTGTCCAATCCTTTAAGGATTTTATATGTTTCTGTATAAGATACCCTCTCATCCTTCTAAATTCCAGTGAATATAAGCTCAGTCGACCCATTCTTTCATCATATGACAGTCCCGCTATTCCGGGAATTAACCTGATGCGCTCTCTCAATAGCAATAATGTTCTTCCTTAAATTAGGAGACCAAAATTACACACAATGTTACTTCCTAGTCTCGTTGTACCTCCCCTTTTCCTAATCGGACACCATTCAGTTAATTATCTGCCTTCCTGTTCTTGCCACCAAAGTGGATAACCTCACATAATGACTTTCTGACTTTTACTCGGTGCCCTGACCTATGAAAGTAAGCATACCATATGCCTTCTTTACCACTCTGTCTACTTGTATTACCACTTCTGGAGAGCTTTGATCTTGGTACCCAAAATACCTCTACAACAAATGCTAAGTTCTTTGCAGCTGTCTAATATTTAGTCTGTTCTAAATAACTGATTTGCAGAATCACGTATGAAGTATTCCCTACATTTTGTTTCTCTCCCACCCCCCTCGGGGTTCTGGTCTACTTATTAAGATTCCATATGTAAAGATGATCCACTAATCAGTTTTTGTGCTTTATAGCAACAGAGGCTACACAAGATGAAGCAAAGGACCCAGCCCGCTGCAACTCCTGATCAGCAAAAAGGGTAAGACCTCCTTAAACATGTAGCGTTTGCAGTGGCACTCTGTAGCTTGTATACATGTGCTTCCTCTATGCCGAGAGTTGAGAAAATGAATAACTGCAATGAACTTGACTTAGTTGCCCAATCTTACCTGGTGGTTATAGCAGTTTCATAATTGGCGTCAGCACTTCTGAATTTAAAAAGGAACCATTTGTTCTTCCTGTTTTTGTAGTTATTCTTAATCTGCCAATGCACATCCTGTGCGTTCCATAATGTTTGGGACAAAAACCCATCATTTATTTATTTGCCTCTGTACTCCACAATTGGAGATTTGTAATAGAAAAAATCACATGTGATTAAAGTGCACATTGTCAGATTTAAAAAAAGGACATTTTTATACATTTTGGTTTCACCATGTAGAAATTGCAGCAGTGTTTATACATAGTCGCCCCCCCATTTCAGGGCACCATAATGTTTGGGGCACAGCAATGTCAGGTAAATGAAAGTCATGTTTAATGTTTTGTTGCATATCCTTTGCAAGCAATGTCTGCTTGAAGTCTGTGATTCATGGACATCACCAGTTGCTGGGTGTCTTCTCTGGTGATGCTCTGCCAGGCCTGTATTGCAGCCATCTTTAGCCTATGCTTGTTTTGAGGGTTAGTCCCGTTCAGTTTTCCCTTCAGCATATAAAAGTCATGCTCAATTGGGTTCAGATCGGGTGATTGGCCACCATTTTTTAGCTTTGAGAAACTCCTTTGTTGCTTTAACAGTTTGTTTGGGATCATTGTCTTGCCATAGAATGAACGGTCGGCCAATGAGTTTTTAGACAATTGTTTGAACTTGAGCCGATAGGATGTGTCTTTACACTTCAGAATTCATTATGCAACTACCATCAGCAGTTGTATCATCAATGAAGATAAGTGAGCCAGTACCTTCAGCAGCCATACATGCCCAGTCCATAACACCCCCACCGCTGTGTTTCACAGGAGGTGGTATGCTTTGGATCTTGGGCAGTTCCTTCTCTCCTCCATAGTTTGCTCTTGCCATCACTCTGATACAAGTTATTCTGCATCTCATCTGTCCACAAGATCTTTTTTTCAGAACTGTGGTTGCTCTTTTAAGTACTTCTTGGCAAACTGTAACCTGGCCATCCTATTTTTGTGGCTAACTAATGGTTTGTATCTTACTGTGTAGCCTCTGTATGTCTGTTCATGAAGTCTTCTGCGATCAGTGGTAATAGACAAATCCACATCTGACTCATGAAGAGGGTTTCTGATCTGTAGGACAGGCAGTTGATTATGGTAAGCATAAGGTTGGGCTGATGTCTCTAACGGTGTTATTCTTGTATCTCAGTCTCATTATGGCTTATTTGACTCATTGGCACAACTTTGGTCCTCATGTTGATAAACAGCAATAAAGGTTTCCAACGGTGATGGAAAGACTGGAGGAAAGATTAGGTGCTGAGCGCTCTCTTATACCTGCATTAAGGAGGCAATTAAACACACCTGAGCAATTACAAATACCTGTGAAGCCCCGTGTCCCAAACATCGCGGTGCCCTGAAATGGGGGGAAGTGTATAAATACTGCTGTAATATCTACATGGTGAAACCAAAATGTATAAAAATGACCTTTAATAAAATCTAATAATGTGCACTTTCACCACACGTGATATTTTCTATTACAAATCTCAAGTTGTGGATTACAGAGGCAAATAAATAAATGATGGGTCTTTGAACCAAACATCATGGAGGGCACTGTAGAAGCATGCATCAAGGCTGAGCTAAGAGAATGTTGCATTGATATTGGATTCCAATATTGGAATAAGTACTTGTTTAGGTCCCATTGTACTAGAAGAGGACTTTACCTGGTGCTCATACAGGATCTGTAGAGAGAAATAACATTTTTAGTTTGACGACCTGTAATTAAAATTTTGGGATCTTTAGCTCTTGCTCCTTCATCCAAATCATTTATCATTCACGGCACCAATGTAGTGACAAAAATCACCAAGTGCTGGAGAAACTAGAGCAAATCAGGCAGTTTGACCCACTGCATTACTCCAGCACTTTACCATTTTTTTTGTAAACCAGCATCTATAGTTCCTTATTTCATAATGTAGGGAATTTCCTTCTGCCAATTTGAGTGTATACATTTTTTGCTGCTGTTTTCCACCGTCTAATGAAGTAATGTTTGCCTGAAGTTGCACATGCTCCCATTTTGTTTAGTCTCCAGGACAGAATCTTGTTGAATGATTCCTAATATCAACTTGACACTTCCTTATCTACCATATTTGAGTCATCTCAAAAAATGTTGACTAAATTCATTGGAAATTATTTTTACTTTTTTACCACATATTTGTGGCTCTCACATCATTTTTATTTTAAATTATTACTTCCTCTCAAGATTCTTGTAACTTCGTCACAACTGACCTGTGACAAATTGAGATTACAATTGGTTTATTTTCATGCTTTAATAGTGAATATTTGATAATTCACCCAAAAGTTAGTTAATTCTTCCTTCAAGCTTCGTTTGGGAATTGTTGTAATTCCTTTTAATTGTTAAATGGTGATTTAAAAAATATATATCTTGGGACAAAAACATGCCCCATTAATTTGTCAACCTTTAGGATCAGCTTGTCCATTAACATTTTTTAACTTATTGGATCTATTTTTGTTTATTTTTCTTGTATAGTGGATATTTTGACATCCTTAACAGCAAAACCATATGTTTAGTGATTTCTGAGTCTAATAAGTTATAAAGCCATAGAACTGTACAGCATGGAATCAGGATCTTTGGCCTACCTTATCCATGTTTACCAAGTTGGCATGTCGATCTAATCCCATTTGCCTACATTTGGCCGATATCCCTGCAGCCAAAGCCCTTCCTATCCATAAATCTGTCCGAATGTCTTTTAAAAGTTGTGATTGTATCCGTTTCTGTAGCTCATTCCAGATGTGGTCAACCCTCTGAGTGGAAAAGGTTGCCCCTGAGGTCCCTCTTAGATCCTTCCCCTCTCATTAAGTCTATGCCCTCTAGCTTTTAAATCCTCTACCCTGAGAAAAAGATTGAGGGAATCTTGCCCACTGTTCCTTTATCCTGGCACTAGTACAATGTTGCCTCATTCAATATAAAAATGAGCTGCTGGGAGCATTTAATTTAAATGTATTTCAATATTTTAAAATGGGTGTTTTTAAAATGATTTTAAGTTATTTTAATTTTCAATGTTTCTTTTTTGGTTTGGGTTTCTAGATTTTTATTTTATATTCATAATTGTTTTTCAGTGACATATATAAAAGGTAATAAATCTTGGGGTAAACCTGTGTCTAACTATTCTGGGAGCAGAGACACCTACGTGCACAGGCTCGTCCTGTGTATTCCACTGTGCTGCATTTGGCCAGGCCAGTGATTTGGAAGCAAGTCCCCCAGCAAGAGGTTGGAAAGGACCATATTGGAAGGAATTGTGACGAAGTTCAGATCAGTTTTAGTTTATTGTCACGTGTACCGAGTGAAAAAACTTTTGTTGCGTGCTAACCAGTTAGCAGAAAGACAATACATGATTATAATCGAGCCATCCACAGTGTACAGATACATGATAAGGGAATAGCATTTAGTGCAAAGTAAAGCCAGGAAAGTCCGATCATCTATGGTCAAAGAGGTTCAAGTGGTAGGATGATTCAGTTGCCTGATAACAGCTGGGAAGAAACTGTCCCTTAATCTGGTGGTGTGCTTTTTCACACTTCTATACCTGAGGGGAGAAGAGGGAGTGGCCAGGGTGCGACCGGTCTTTGAATATGCTGCTAGCCTTGCCGAGTCAGAGTGAGGTTTAAATTGAGTCAATAGAGGGAGGTTGATTTGTGTGGTGGTCTGGGCTGCGTCCACAATTCGCTGCAATTTCTTGCTGTCTCGGATGGAGCTGTTCCCAAACCAAGCTGTGATGCATCCTGATAAAATGCTTTCTATGGTGCATCTGTACAAGTTGGTGAGAGTTGTAGGGGACATGCCAAACCTCCTAAGCCTTCTAAGGAAGTAGAGGCGTTGGTGTGCTTCCTTGGTCGTTGCTTCAATCTGGGTGGTCCATGAAAGGTTGATGATATTGACTGCTAGGAATTTGAAGTTTTCAACCATTTCTACTTTGGCACTGTCAATGCAAACTGGTATATGTGGACTGCTTCACTTCCTGAAGTCTATCTATGTTATTTTGTCACAAATGTTTTAATTGATGATTACAATTATCATAAATGTTTCATATGTTATGCATTTTGCTATTGAGAGGGAAACCTATAGCAGTCCATGACATTGCCATCCAGGAGTACATTTTGGAAATTCAGGCAGACCGTTTCTTTTCACCATTAATTTTAATTACGAGGATTTTAGCTGTAATTTCCAGATTTCTTTTAGCAGTTGGCATGGCTGCCTACTGAGACCAAAAACATTTATCAAATCTGGTCCAAACATCTGTAATGTTGATGTTCTTAACTCAATGGAGTATTTCTACTGATTCATTTTTCTATTGATTTCTGCAGTGAAGCAGGGGAAGAAGACTTTGAATCATATTTGCATCACACAAAATCTCAATCTGAAGCATTCAGGAATCAACACAGTAAGTTTGCTTACTGGACGATAAGGCCAACATTTTCTTCCAAATACATTTTCTTAAAATGTCATTATGTTGGCTAACTGTCGGTGACTGAATTTTATTGCCTTCCATCACAGTGGGAAACATTGATTCTCCTGTGGTGGATGATGATGTTAGACTCTATCGTGTATTGTGTTCTTTTTATTTGTATGGCTGTATGGCAACTCAAATTTCACTGTACCAATTGGTGCATGTGACAATAAATGTGAACTTGAATGTATATTTGAGATTGAAAATATAATGGAATACTAAGCCAAAAACATCGGAAAATTAGTTCGCTTTTTTTTAGATAGAAAATATAAAATTCAGTTTGTCATCTGAAACTAACAACTGTAACAGTTTGTCATCGGAAACTGTAATCTACATCTGAGACCCAAGTCGTCTGAAAAAAAAAGTAAGTATTGAATCTAACAACAAGTGGCCTCTTAACCTGAAAACATCCATCCATTCTTTTCTTCACATTATGGAGCCAAATTTCACCAAACTCTTACTTTTCCCTTAATTTTGCTTTTCTCCTCTCCCCTCCCCCCATTCCTTAATAAGGGACAATGTAATCTTAATAAAGGCAGTTTGTTGTTCTAAGCGGGCAAATTATAAAAGTGAGTTTTGGTAATGTTCAACATATTAATTAGGATGAATGATTCCTTTTGACTAGGGGTAAAAAAATTCAATGCATTTGTTGTTGGATCAACCGTAATACGATTAAACATCATGTAGTGTTTTGTCACAAGTGAGGAATCGAATATTTTTAAGTTGTGCATGAACCTCCGTTTTTTTGAAAATGGATTATTTGTCATCTTGCTAAGAATTGTTCCCGCCTTCCTGCTAGGAGTCTTGGCTGAGCCTGCGCTTCTAACGCCAAACACTGAGAGCAGCTGTGACCTAACGACAAAAACCAAATCAACGAATGATGACAGTACATCACTGGACCTCGAGTGGGAAGATGAAGAAGGTACAGCTATTTCAATTTGTTAGCTTTTTTTTCCACCTGCTTTCAATTGTTTCAAGGTGCTGAAGCTGGAAATGTGATATATGGGTAAAACTGGCTCCAGTAAACCACCTCTGCCAATGTCAATGAGTCATTAAACCAAGCAGAATCCATAAATTTGTGACGATTAAAATTTGAGCAACGCCTTATCACATCATACACTTTGAGCATTTAAGTCTTTTTTTAAAAATTAAATAAACAAGTAAATGTAGAGACCACAATGCAGAAGTTGGTGTTGAGAATGACATTTGTGGGCTGCAGGAAGACATTTGTGGATTGATTAAGTTGGCATAAAAATGGAAATTAAAATGGTCTCTGGCATATGTGAGGTAGTACATCCAGGAAGAGCAAACTAGGCAGCAGAATAATAAAGGTTAAAATTGTACTAAGAAATGTAGAGGAACAGGGGACAGAATACAAGAACTTGGAGGTTTTACCGGAACTCGATGAAACAAACACCTGCAGATCTAGACGCCGATATAGGAAAGAGGTGAAAGATTATCAGTAATCTGAATGGTCCTTCCATAAGTCAGGGTTCTGCCCAATTCACCTCCATCCCTTTGCAGACATTGGACTTGCAGATATTGCAGATCTTTGGAACTGTTGTGCTACAATGCTGAGAACTGGATTCTGCATTTTCCTTTGCTCAAAAGTACCTATTGTACTTGACGTTGCTTTGATTGTATTTATGTATGGTATTATCTTATTTGATCGGATAGCATGCAAAACAAAACTTTCACTGTACCTTTGTACACATAATAACAATTATAAATCTAAACCTAACCAATAGGGACGGTACAGAGAGATTTATGATATTTTCTCATACTGGAAAATGTCAACGATGAGGGGAGATGCCCTAGTCCCTGGTTATTTTTAGTGGAACTAAATAGTTTGGCTGGAAATGTAATTGAAATATCTAAACTCGGGTCTAGAAAGAATGAATAGGAAGGACCTGTGTCCTTAGCAAGGAGGTTAATAATTGATTTGTTGATTAATGACAAGATTAAAGGAGATGTGGGGATTTGCATAATTGAAGAAAGGCTTTCTACTTACAAATTCAACTGACAGCTAAACTCTCCCCTTCGTTCTTGCATTTCGCACCAGTTATTATTCACAAATATAAAGGAAAAAATGCCTTGGAGCGTTTGATGAATGAGCAAGGGTTTTCCTTGGACTCCATGGCTCAATCACATGTAATAATGTCACTGTGACATTATTCCATTCTCTTAGCTAATCAGCAAGAACATGTGGAATAATGTGGAAGATGTATTTCACCTGCAGCATTTCTGTGAATGGTTCACAAATTGTTGGCTGCACAACATCAACCTGTAGAAAAGCTTCCGAGAACGGCAGAAGAAAATTGGAACTGCTCGAGTGGTAGCGAGTCAACTATGAATACTATAAGACACAAAATGCAGGAGTAACTCAACGAGACAGACCACATCTCTGGAGAATGTACCGAGACAGTGACAAGCTTTTGTTTAGGTGCCATCCAGTCAAATCAGATAATACTATACATGAATATAATCAAGCCTTATACAAGCACATCATGTAAAACAAAGAGAAAAATACCAAGAATGCAGAGTATAGTTTTTCAGCATTGGTGTGTAACAGTTCCAGAGAAAAACTCCAATGTCCACAATGAGGCGGATTGGAAGGACTATTCAGCAACCTGATAAGAGGGAAATAAACTGTTCCTGTGTGTGGGGACTTGCTTTTAAGCTTTTGTACCTTCTGCCTGATGCGTGCAGAGGGAATTACGGGTGGAAAAGGTCCTTGATTATGTTGGCTGCTCTCCCAAGGCAGCATTAGGTCTAGATGGAGTCAATGTTGACTACGCCATCTAAACCTTCAGTTTCATTTACTTCAATGAATGGAAAAGGAATACACACCGACTATATTGTGCATTTACCACAAAGGCCTGAGGCCAACTTTCAACCCCTAAAGGGCCTGTCCCACGAGCATGCGACCTGCATGCGGCAAGCGCGAGCAAACCGTAAGGGGGGGCCACGCAGAGGTCGAGTGATCCCCGTACAGGGCCGGTCCCACCAGCATGCGCCTGCATGCGGCGAGCGCGACCAAACCGGAAGCGGGGGCCGCGCGGAGGTCGAGTGAGTGACGTGAAGTTCGAGCGAAGTCCGCGGGAAGTTCGCGCGTGACGTACGGCGTCAAGATGCTGCCTACGGCGTCATGACGCTGCACACGCCCGTTGAGGCGGCTGCGGGCCGGCAGGCCGTTGCCGCGCGGAATTTTTGAACACGGTCAGTTTTTCAGAGACCTGGGCGATGTCGAGACCAGCTCCGCACAACTCCATACGGCTCTGGCGATCGAAGTGGGACCGGCCCCGCGAAGCCGTACGGCTCAAACGACCACGTTAGGTCGCGCTTGCCGCATGGAGTCGCATGCTCGTGGGACAGGCCCTTTAATGTTTCCTCCCACAGGATGTGATGGTGTGTAATTTGTACATTTTAAAACTTAGTCATGTTTCATTAAACTCTCACTTTACTGATTTAGAAACCCTAGATGCTTTACTGTTGTGCGTGCAGAGCAGCCCATTATATTTGAGGTGAGGCAAGACATTTTCTGTCGGCTGATGTACTGAGATAGAACTGCAGCAGTGAAGCAGTGCGAGCTTGTTTCAATCATTCAACGATGAAGATGATGCAATTTTACTGAGGAACGCAGTTGAAAGTCACTTGTATTCTGGTTTAAAATGACTTGAAATTTGAGAGGAAAGAATGAGACACAGTTGCAGAATAAATTGTTTTTCCAAAGGTAGGCACAAAATGCTGGAATAACTCAGCGGGTGAGGCAGCATCTCTGGAGAGAATGAATGGGTTACGTTTCGGGTCGAGACCCTTCTTCAGACTGATGTTACGGGAGGGGGCGGGACAAGATATAATGTAGTCGGAGACGGTAAGACTAGTGGGGGAACTGGGAAGGGGAAGGGGATGGAGAGAGAAAGCAGGCTAACTGAAGTTAGAAGTCAATGTTCATACCGCTGGGGTGTAAAGTACCCAAGCGAAATATGAGGTGATGTTCCTCCAATTTGCGCTAGGCCTCTCTCTGACAATGGAGGAGGCCCAGGACAGAAAGGTCACATTGAGAGGGGAAGTTGAAGTGCTGAGCCACTGGGAGATCGGGTCGGTTAAGACGGACTGAGCGGAGGTGTTCAGTGAAACGATCGCCGAGCCTGTGTTTGGTCCCGCCAATGTAGAGAAGTTGACACCTGGAACAGCGGATACACTAGATGAGGTTGGAGAAGGTGCAAGTGAACCTCTGCCTTGCCTGGAAAGACTGTTTGAGTCCTTGGATGGAGTCGAGTGGGGAAGTAAAGGGACAGGTGTTGCATGTCCTGCGTTTACATGGAAAAGTACCTAGGGAGGGGGGTGGTTTGGATGGGAAAGGGCGAGTTGACCAGGGAGTTTTGGAGAGAACGGTCTCTGCGGAAAGCAGGAAGGGGTGGAGATGGGAAGATGTGGCCAGGAGTGGGATCCCGTTGCAGGTAGCGAAAATGTTGGAGGATTATTTGCTGAATGCGATGGCTGATGGGGTGGAGGGTGAGGACAAGAGGGACTTTGTCCTTGTTATGAATGGGGGGAGGGGAAGTAAGAGCAGAGCTGCGGGATATCGGAGACCCCAGTGAGAGCCTCATCTATAATGGAAGAGGGGAACCCCTGTTCCCTAAAGAATGAGGAAATCTCCGATGCCCTGGTATGGAACACCTCATCCTAGGCACAGATGCGGCGTAGACAGAGGAATTGGGAGTAGGGGATAGTCTTTTCTGGAAGCAGGGTGGGAAGAAATGTAGTCAAGATAGCTATGGGAGTTGGGTGGTTTGTAGTAGATGTCGGTCAATAGTCTGTTTCCAGTGATGGGAACGGTGAGATCTAGAAACTGTAGGGAGATGTCAGAGATGGTCCAAGTGAATTTGAGTGCAGGATGGAAATTAGTGGTGATGTTGATGAAGTCAGTGAGTTGTGTATGGGTGCAGGAGGAGGCACCAATGCAGTCGTCAATGTAGCAGAGGTAGAGTTCGGGGATAGGGCCAGTGTACGCCTGGAACAGGGATTGTTCGATGTACCCTGCAAAGAGACAGGTATAGGGCCCATGCGAGTGCCCATAGCTACGCCTTGGATTAGGAGGAAGTGGGCGGAGTCGAATGAGAAGTTGTTGAGGATATGGACCTGTTCTGCTAGATGGAGGAGAGTATTGGTAGACGGAAATTGGCTGGTTCTGCAGCTTTAAGACCCTCCTGGTGGAGGATGGAGGTTGTAGAGTGACTGGACTTTCAAATCTTTTACAAATTTCTATTCAAGAACGAGATGAAGTAACAATATACATATCAATGAGTCTGAAGAAGGGTCTCGACCCGAAACGTCATTCATTCCTTTTCTCCAGAGATGCGGCCTGTCTCGTTGAGTTACACCTGCATTTTGTGTCTTACAGTATTCATAGTTGACTAGCTAGCACAAGACATGAATGGTTTACATAAATATTTTTATACCAGGCAAAAGCAGGATTGTCTATGCAATACGAGCAGCTGCTTGTTTTTATCCAATATATCTGCTGCATACTATCCTATTTCATAGATTTGAATATATGTTTAAACCATGACTCTTGCAAGAAGACAACCATGTAGCTAAAGGCTCTGTGCTAATATACGATATGTATATGTATGTATATGTATATATGGATGTATATATATGTGTATATGTATGTATAGTGTGTATGTATAGTATGTATATGTATGTATATATGTGCATATGTGTATATATATATAAATAATGAATAGCCATAATCTATTAAAAAAGTTACAATTTAATGATATAATTTAGTTCTTCCAGCATGATCAAGATAACTTGTTCTCACCACAGCCTTCACCGCTAGCGATTCTCTTCTCTTTTGTAAACAAATTGATAACCAGTGGAGATGTTTCATTTCATCTTCTAATGTGCCAGGTTTTGACCAACTTCCTCAAATTGAATGGAAAAACTTTCATTTAGAAATAAAAATACTGCTCTTTTTCTATTCTGAATGAACCCACATTAGCACCGTAGAAGATGGTGCTTTCACTGTTCTTGCCTTGCCACATTACTATCTTGCTCAGCTATATCAGTTTACATGTGCTTGTACGTCAGGTCAACTGGACCCTTCCTAACATCATGTACACCTAAGCAGAAAGAGAATCCAGACCTAAGATAAGGAAGAATCCCACAGCTTAACTTGGGACAGGAGATTGATGCACCTGTTTTGCCTCTCCATCGTAAATATTTTGCTTGTGCAAATCTAATGGAGTTTTGAAAGTATAATGTTGTTAGCTCAACAAACTTGCTTGATAACTTGACAACGTGAGGCTCAGCCTCAGAATAAAATAACTTTAGAATGGAGATGAGGAGGAATTTATTTGGTCAGAGGGTGATGAGTCTGTGGTTTTCATTGGCACAGATGATCATGGAGGCCAAGTCATTGGGTATTTTTAAAGCAGATATCGGTAGTTTCTTTTGTCAGGGTGTCAAACGTTATTCGGAGAAAGCAAGAGAATGAGCTTGAGGGGGAAAATAGGTCAGCCATGATCGATTGGTGGAGTAGACTCGATAGGCCAAATGGTTCTCCTAATGGTTTAATACTCATGTGAAGTTCCTTATTATTTAGCTAATGTTAGATGCTGCAAATTGTTTTGTGCATATGATTGCTTTCGTTCATTTAAATTAAATTTAAAATTGGCAGAGGTTTTCTGTTTGAAATAAATAATAATTTTCACTGTGCTGATTTGATAAACTGATTTTGAATCCTAGTGTTATACTATTGTGTTAAACCAAAATGTATGTTTCTTTTAATGTTATTCAAGGAATTAACAGAATGATTCCAATGAGAGAGCGTTCTCGAACCGAGGAAGATATTCTCCAAGCAGCCATGAGGCACAGCAGTTGTCGACCTGGGAGCAACCCCTTGTCTGCATCGGATGATTCAACTGGGCTAGAATGGGAAAATGATTTTGTCAGTGCTGTGATGGATGATAATGGGAATTCTGAATATGCTGGTTTTGTGAACCCTGTTCTAGAACTTTCTCCTAGTGATGTGAAAATTACAGATGGCAATCAGCAAGATAGATAGTGCTCTTGCCTGGTAACATGGGCTGGTTTAAACCAATCTTTTATGATGCTCTAAAAATGTTTTTCAACTTTCGTGGGACTTCTATTTTTGTTGACTGGTCTGACTCGCCATGGAGTACAAAACAACGCAACTGCTTTGTATTGTGCTAGCACGTACAACTTATAATTAAGTGCAATTCTTGTGAACTTTCAGTTTGTGAATGAAATTTTTAAGCCATTACCTTGGGTGTTGATTAAAGTGTGTTGTAAAGGGAAAATGTGACGAAGTTTGATTGAAACGTTATAGCAACATGAGGCTTGTTGGTAGGTATTCATTGTTATGAGTCATTGCTGCTGTAGTTTTAAAAGGAGTAATAACAAAATTAGTGAGCACACTGGATAAGTGCACCATTTTATTGATCAAGTATGGCAACTACTGTAATGAAAATTGTTATTTTACAGAATTGAGCTGCTGTTTGTTGTTCTATCTTTCTTTTCAGAGTCATAGTTGTTCGGTACCGAAATGGCCCCTTTTGCCCACCATGTCAAGCCAACCAAGTGGGTATACTGGGCTTGTCCCGTTTGCCTGCATTTCCCCATTGTAAAATCCATCCTATCCATATACAGGGTGTATCTGTCCAAATGCCTTTTAAAAGATCTAATTGTATCCACTTCCATAGCTTCCTCTGGCAGCTCATCCAAGATACTGACTACTCTAAGTGGAAACAGTTGCTCCTGAGGACCCTTTTAAATCTCTCCCCTCTCACTTGAAGCTTATGCCCTCTATTTTTATAATCCTTTAATCTGAGAGAAAATATTGTGGGCGTTCAGTTTATGCTCCTCCAGACCAATTTGCATGTCATTTGCTAATGTGCTTACAATGTTTATTGTCATCCAAATCATTCTCAACTGGTCACAGACCTTCAATCACAAGAACAACCCTCCACAACTCTCCCTTGACTCCTCCTTCCAACCAATTTGGAATCCAGTTGGGTCAGCTCACCTTGGATTCTTGTTTGAGTGCTAACTGATATTTTTCCAATATATCAAAAGCAAAATACTGCACCCTTTAGAAACCTGAAGCAGAACAGATAATACTGGAAATACTCGGCAAGTCCAGCAGCATCTGTGGGGAGAGAAACAGATTTAACAATTCAACTCGATAATTTGGAGAATTGTGATGAAATGTCATTTGATTGAAATGCCAAATGTCTGAAGAAGTGTCTTAATCCAAAATGTCACCTATCCACATGCTCCAGGGTTGCTGCCTGACCTGCTGAGTTACTCCAGGACTTTGCATTCCATACACTTCCACAACACCTTGTCTTTCCATTGACCTGAAGCTGTAGCTTTGTTCTTTCTCTTCCATAGATACTATCTGATCTGTCTCCAGTATTATTTCTCCAATCTATGCTTTATATTTCAAACAAGAATGTTCCATCAAAAAATGCTGGAGTAAATCAGTGTGTTAGGCAGCATCTCTGGAGAACATGGATGGGTCAGTTTGACGAAGGTTCCCGAGTCAAAACCACCTGAGCATGTTTTCTCATAGTTCATCCCTGGACCCTTAACTGCTGAGTTACTCCAGCATTTTTTCTCGTTCTGGGAAAACCATCTGCAGTGCCTTGCATCTCCAAGAACGTTCCAGCATTTCAGATTGATGATAATTTAGTTTATAATCTATAACTGTTAAATTAATTGACATCTTCCCATCTTTTGACCCTCATATATATTTTTTATAGAGAGTTGATAATGTAGTAAGTGCTTTATGTAGTTATGTGACGGACACCAACAGGCTTTAAGCTAAAATAGTTTTACATAGAAGCGTAACCTCTCGTTACTTTGTCCACATTTTGCAGAATTCACAAGAAAATTTGGTGTGTTAGCTGGGGATTCCAGTGTGATCTCCTTGTATGTAATTTATAGGGCAAGGCTTTGGCCTTGTGCACTTAACACATATTATAACCTGTGTATTCTATTTAGTTTCTGAAGATCTGTTCCACTTTTCAGTAGTTGAGTTAAATACATGTACTTGGAGAATTACCAAGGATAATGGTTTAGTAGATTAACACGCTATCCAGTTGTCCTCATGTTTGGATTTAAAGATATCTCTTCCAGTGACTGACTGTCTTTGGTGTTCTGCCTGCATTGACCTCTGAAATCAGATTATGCAACATATGCCTTTTTCTAATAGGAAGTACAAAGGACTACTACCCATATGATTTACACAGAACTAACTTCAAAAGACCATAAGGAAATCTTGCATAAGAAATGGACTGGACTTCAAGCTGACATACCCATGGAAAGAATGTGCAGGAAAGAACTGCAGATTCTGGTTTAAATCGAAAAAAGATTTACAAAATGCTGGAGTAACTCAGCGGGACAGGCAGCATCTCTGGAGAGAAGGAATGGGCGACGTTTCATGTCTGAAGAAGGGTTTTCGACCTGAAACATCACCCGTTCCTTCTCTCCAGAGATGCTGCCTGTCCCGCTGAGTTAGTCCAGCATTTTGTACATCTATATACCATAGGAAAGAGTTGTGTGATAAAAGTGTGGCACCCTGTAATGCAAAAAAAAAGCCTTTTATTTTGCACTTGCACAGAATCTGGGCTGGGCATTTAAGAATAAGAATAAAGAATCTGCTGTTTACATTCCTCATCTCTGGCATGTTATTATATTGAACACAAGATAGTTCTCAAACAAAACTAATATCCTACAGTTTTAAAAAGTTTTTTGCGATGTGAACATGTACAAAAGGTAGACGGTTGACAAGGATATTGCATTTTTAATGTTATTTTCTTCAGCAATGTTACAGTATATCTCTAGCACCATTTATTTTCGAGCAAGTTGGTAATTTTGCTTTAAGGAATACAGGCAACTGTCCTGTAACTGTCTGCATGCATTTGCCGATGTATATTTCCCATCCCCTAAGTATGATGGAGGCTGTCGTGGAAACATTGTGTGGGCATAAAATAAATGAATATAAAAGGAATTTTGCCATGCAACAGGGCGTCAGGAACTACAGGTCTGGAGACCCATGAAAATGAGCTTAATGCTTTGGAGTTCAGTGAATGATGAGAGAAAGAGTGCAGAGATGGAAGTGAACGATGTGTTTGTAAGGAGAGATATGGTAAGTGGAATGAAAGTTGTTTGAATCTAACTGCCAGCACAGACCTATTTGGATGTTGCTGGCATTTGCTCTGAATGATGCATTACTGGAATTGAAAGTAGTTCTAATTTACTTTTTGTGTTTTTATCGCAATTTCATTTCTATAACTTGGCCCATGGGAAATGTTTGCATATTGGCATTTGATAATTTCCATCATTCTTAAGTAAACACCGTTTAGAGCATGCAAAACATTTTATCAAGGGCTATACCAGTTTTGAAACGCGCTATGTTCAATTGCCTTCCATTGTCTCATTTCAGCAAAACCAAATGATTTTGCTTGCTACATACTGGCAAATAACTTGTCTCTTTAGCATAATATATTCATGAATTAACAGTAAAATCAATGTAACGGTGATTAAAGTAAAATATATCATTATTTAAAAATGTGCTTTGATTGCAGACTGAGCATAAGAGTAACTTTAATTTTGTTTTAATAATGTGATATTTCCAAAAGATATTTCTTGTTCTTACGGTAATAATGAACTCGTAAGCTTTTTGGAGTATGCGTCTTTTTTTATTAACCACCAGTTGTCGCTGTTGGCTTTGCTTTGTTGTTCCAATGGTATGTAGGGGAAATATGTTCCAATCATTTGCGAACCAGAATAACATTTAACAGTCTTTAACAAAATAAATATTGCACATTGCATTAAACTATGTGTGCAAACATTGAGCAAATCGATTAACAATCATTTAACATCAAGGTCCATGACATCAACTAAGAGTACCCTGTTCTTTCATAATTCATGAAGCCTCATCAAATACCACCAAGCCAAGTAAACCAGTAGGAGATTACTCCTACTGTTGCAAAGATGGTCACTGACCCACCCTTTATTTAATAACCTGCATAATAACCTCTCAGCCACTGTGTTAAATACATTTATTTAATGATGGGAAGGTGGCTGGGCCACTCTGAACCCAAGTGCAGCCTTTACTTTCCACCGTGTGGAACCAGCAAATCTTGGCCGTAGGAATGTGGGTGTTTTTCTAGTCTCTAAATAGTTTCCATGTCTGCGGTTTTGAAAACCGAGGGTCATTTTGAGACCTGAGTTTTCATTACATTTGTTGACATTGCATTTTCAATTTGCCATTACTGAAGGAACAAAAGTAAACATTTTATAGTCCTTTCTCAAGAACTCTTCAAGACAAACGCCCTGAACAGCATTCTTGTTTCCATCGGATCATCATCATCGCAAATATGGATTCTGATAATCGCAAGACCATTGATTTTTTTTAATGTAAAAATATTAATGCCCTTACTAATAATGCCCTTGCAAATACTTGCAAAAAGGTAACTACAAAATGACGGTAATAGGTGCATTTCCTGAAGTGTGCCAATGGGACATTTTCTATCTGGTGCTGGATATTGCAGCAGAAGTCCTTAAATCCAATGACAGCACTGCCGTTTGGGAGGCCAAGAAGGTTTTATTTTAGCAGAATGAAATGGTCAAATCCATAAAAGATGAGTTTCAGTTAAGAGATTTGAAATTTTGCTTCTCCAGTAATTTGTGACGCACCTTTTAGTGTCTGTTTAGTTTAGAGATACAGAGCAGAGACAGGCCCCTCAGTCCACCGGGTCCGCGCTGACCAGCGATCCCCACACATTAACACTATCCTACACACACCAGGGACAATTTACACATACACCAAGCCAATCAACCTACACACCTGCACGTCTTTGGAGTGTGGGAGAAAGCTAAAGATCTCGGAGAAAACCCACACGGTCACGGGGAGAACGTACAAACTCCGCACAGACAGCACCCGTAGATGGGAATGAACCCGGGTCTCTGGCGCTGCAAGCACTGTAAGGCAACAACTCTATCGCTGTGCCACCCTAAGGTTAAGTCTGCTGTGTATTCCATAGTAGTTTTGGATTTATAGTCACTTTTTCCACTGGGTTGTCTACTTTTTCAGTTACATTCACTGACGTGGGAAAGATAATAATAATTTCTAGCTTCTTACGACTTCCATTCTTTTGAGACATCATTGATATGAATATGCTTCAAAACTGGTATCATCTTTCAAATAAAGTATTTACAGCATAGAAACCTATCACATTATATTTTTGGTGTCATTTAACTTGAAATAATGTACTGCTTTGTGAAAGACTTCTTGAATCTCCATCAGTTAGATGTTGTAGCAACGATTATTCAGTCTATATATATTACAAAATAAATTCAAAGCTAGGAGAAAACTTGCTGTGAGACTTTAAGATTTTAAAGCTCTTCGTCAATTCTTTTATTGATGAAGAAATTTAGTCATTATTGTGCAGGTGCATAAAACTGGTGCCAAGATTAAAGATCAGCCATGTTCATGTTCTATAGCAAACCAGGTGCAAGGTGTGACATAGCTTACTACTACTTCTATGTTTTGATGTAACAACATATTTCTTTTAACAGAGGACTAAACAGTTTACCAGCAGACCACAACCTGTCCAAACTGAGGTTGAAGAGCTTCTGCTTCTGCTGTGATGCTGAGTTTGATTTCAAAACTGACAGCTAATCCCAAATCTTTCATCTTCTCCAGTAATGACCAACATGCTTTAATATGTTGGCTTTCATTTTGACAAACGTATCAAAACTCACCTGGCAGCGACATTGTTAGTATTTATGTTTAAATGGTGGGCCTGTGTGCACCACTGCTGCATTTTTCTTGTGAGATTTAGTCTCCACTACCTGCACGCCAAATGAAAATATCTCCACAGCCATCTCAAAACACAATCACATCCTGTGCAATATTTAAACAAGATATCAGGAAGATTATTTCACTAATAAGAACAGCTATGTTAATTTAGCACTGTTGTATGAATACGGAGGGAATCAGTTATTTCCTTGTCACATTATTTTTTAAACTTGTGATCCATGACAATTTGTTTCCTGCCTCACCCCAATTTCTGGAATGCATTTCTCTCCTTCACTGTTCATGGCCTTGTAGTTGTCATTTTTCAAATAGTTTAAAGACCAGCAGGAATTAAACTGCAATTTAGTTTCAAAGTGCCCCAGCCAGGACACAGCGAACAGGAGGAGATATTACAATGTGATCATCAGAATTGCCAACGCCACCACATAGAAGAACAATCACCTAAATCCACAAGGTCTTCATTGCAAAGATATGGTCACCAACAACGTCCTGGAGTTTGTGCCAAGTAATGAGTTGTGTTGCTTTCATCAGTCACAGGATTCTGGAGCAAATCTGGAGAATACAAGATTCTACCTTGTAATACTTTTTTTTTCAGAAATACATAAATGGATTGCTAAATTTGACATCTGAATCTGGGGAAGCATACATCCACAAAAATGGTTCTTGCATCGCGGTACAGTGTGCAGCTGGTATAGCTGCTGCTTCACAACGCTGGAGACCCTGGTTCAACCCTGGCTTCAAAGGTCAAAGGCCATTTATTGACACATACACCATGTGGTGCAGTGAAATTTGAGTTACCATGCAACACACAAAAGATAAACACAACACTTTAGAATTTAACATAAAACATAAAAAACATCCCCCCACAGCGGAATCAACGTTTCCCACTAAGGGAAGGCACCAAAGTTCAGTCCTCTTCCTCTGTTCACCTGTGGTCTGGTCCTATTTGAAGCCTTCGCAGTCGCAGCAAAGGTGGCCCGATGTTTGTTTCAGGCTCTTGAACGGATGAACACTCTCAGCGGCCCGGAGCCTCCGAATCGGCCGCTTCCTACCAGAGACCACGCTTCCGAAGTCCGCACGCCGAGCTGGGCGGAGATTCAACGCTGGTGACCTCGGCGAGAGATCCCAGGCTCCGTGATGTTGAAGTCAGCGCCGCCAGCAGCTGGAAAGTCAGTGCCGCCCCACAGCTCCACGGTGTTCAAAGTCGGCAGTCCCAGCACTCCGGAGCTCCAACGCGGCAACTCCCGGAAAGGCATCGCTCGCTCTGCGATGGAATCCAGTGCTGCGCTGAAGCTCCGGCAGGAAAGACCGCGCCAATCCAGATGGTAGGCCGCGAGGAGGGGGCGAAGATGCGGCTCGGAGAATAGTCGCATCCTCGACCAGGAAGTGACTAAGAAAAACAGTTTCCCCCCCCCGACAAAAAAAAGACTTAATTTCCTCCAAAAACAAACTTTAAAGCAGACTAAAAAATAACAAAAAGAATGAAAGGACAGACAGCTGCAGGCGAGGCAGCCACACTCGATGGCGCCACCACTCGGGTGGTTGTGTGGAGCTTGCATTTTCTCCCTGTGACCGCGCAGGTTTTCTCCGGGTGCTCTGGTTTCCTCCCACATCCCAAAGACATGCGTGTCTGTAGGATAATTGGCCTCTGTAAATTATGTAGGGAGTGGATGCAAAAGTGGAACAACATACAACTACTGTGAAAATGTGCTCAATGGTCAGTGTGGACGGTGGCCAAAGGGCCTGTTTCTATGCTGTCTCTATCAATCAGTATGGCATTAATTATTCCAATCCGTGCATGCTACCAACATTACATATTACCTTCCACAAGATACACCTTTTTATCCTCTTGCATTTTCAATTATCTCTGGGAAAACACTTCTATCCAAGATACTACTTAAACTGAATGACATGAGTATGATTTTCCACCCAAAATGAATCATTGCTACAATCCTGTACATGGTTCTTCTTTCCCAATCTACAAAATGGTGATATTGTGATTAACCACTGTTACCAGCCTTGACTGATGAGATTGTGGTTCAAATTCAATGGGACAAGGGGCTTTGTTAGTGAAGACCTCAAGAAGGTTGCATTGGTGCCATATTATTTTCATTGTCCTTGGTAAGGAATGAATAGATACTGTGGATGTAGACTGCAACCTACATGTTGCCTTGTAATAATTCTTGGTATATTGGGGGAATTTAATGGTGTGATTGATAGTTCAGAATATAATTAGATTAATTGCTGCTATCATCTATTGGTCAACATATGTTTTAAAAGTTTGCTTCTGGTGCACAGGAATAAAAATGGCGGTGATTTTTTCATGTTTTTGTGCGGAGGACTCTCAATGTTTCCCTTCTGGATCTTATCCGTGTTAACATTATTTTTTTTCCATGTTAGTAATTCTCGTGTGGTATTTGTGGAAAGAGAAATAATGTTTCACTTTGAAGACCTTTTTCAGATCCTTTGGCCTGAGAAGGTAATTACTTCTCTTGCCAGGAATGCTACCTGATCTGAGAATTCCCATTATTTTTTGTGGTGGATTTCTAGCACCTACAGTTTTTATGGTATACTTTTTTAATTAGCTAGTTCATTTCTAATCTGTTTCAGTTATAGATCTCTCGGCTATTCAAATAGTAATAAGTCTGAGTTCCTGGGTCCATGTAATTTGTCCACAATTTTCCCCCTTTCTTTGTGACCCTGCATACATTGAAAATCATCTTGCATTTGAGTTAAGATAGTCTAAGCTAATTCAGCACATCACAGTGTGTAAATTGCCTTTAATAGAGATCATAAGGTCATAAGTGTTAGGAGCAGAATTAGGCCATTCAGCCCATCAATCTACTCCAACGTTCAATCATGGCTGATCTATCCCTTCCTCCTGACCCCATCTCCTGCCTTCTCCCCATAATCATTGACACCTGTACTAATCAAGTATCTATCTCTGCCTTAAAAATATCGATTGACCTGGCCTCCACAGTCTTATGTGGCAAAGAATTCCACTAATTGAGACTCATTTCTCACATTTTTATCAATTGTGCAACCAATACACGTACTGGATTAATTTGCCTGATATTCTCGCTGTACCTCATCCTCCATTACTTTAACAAGTTGAATTATGCTCCTGAGCAGTGACTTCATCCTATATGCCATCCATGAACACAGGGGAAATAAAATTCATATAAGCCCGGGTTCGGGGGGCAAAGTATCTTGTACACATGAAGAGGTGCTGAACACTACATTTGCATGAACACTAGAAACTTTCTTTGCTGTTGTAACTCTAGCTGACTTTGATTTCAGGATCCTCTTTAAATTTCTTTGGGGCTGCTGAAGCAAAGAAGCTGCAGACATGAATCCTGAAGTAAAAATAGCATCCAGGTAATATGAAACAAGTGGTCAGGCAACATTGGTACACCAAGAAGCTCTTTCTATTTCAAAAAGACACAAAATGCTGGAGCAACTTGGCAGGTCACGCAGTATCGATAATGTGTATGTGAAGTTTTGCGTTAGGACCCTTCTTCAGCTCGATTATAGTAGGCAGTAAGAAGCTGGAATAGAGATTGGCAGGACTAAGCCAGGCAAGGGATATGAACCAACCACAGGCAGATAGGACTAGTGCACCTGGGACATGTTGGCAGGTGTGGGAGGGGGTTGGCAGATGACTTAATAAAGGCCAGCAATTAAAAGACAATAAGTGGGGTAAGGAGACAAGCATAGAAGAGGTGTGAAAGGTGAAGCTAGAGAATGGAATGTAAGGGGAAAGGGAGAAATAGGTGTGTATAGAAACATAGAAATTAGGTGCAGGAGTAGGCCATTTGGCCCTTCGAGCCTGCACTGCCATTCAATATGATCATGGCTGATCATCCAACTCAGTATCCCGTACCTGCCTTCTCTCCATACCCCTGATCCCCTTAGCCACAAGGGCCACATCTAACTCCCTCTTAAATATAGCCAATGAACTGGCCTCAACTACCCTCTGTGGCAGAGAGTTCCAGAGATTCACCACTCTCTGCGTGAAAAAAGTTCTTCTCATCTCGGTTTTAAAGGATTTCCCCCTTTATCCTTAAGCTGTGACCCCTTGTCCTGGACTTCCCTAACATCGGGAAACAATCTTCCTGCAAGTATCCAGGTGGGGCACAGGGAAAAGGGGGGGAGGGGGGGTTGTTTACCTAAATTTGTAGAATTCAACGTTCATACCATTGGGGTGGAAGTTACCCAAGCGGGATGTGACGTGCTGTTCGTCAGGTTTGCATGTGACTTCTCTGGCAACGAAAGAGGCTCAGGACAGAAAGGTCAATATGGGAATGGGAAGGGGAGCTAAAATGGTTAGCAACCAGGAGATCCAGAAAGCATTTGCAGATGGAACACAAGTATCCGACCAAACAGTTGCCTAGTCTACGCTTGGTCTCGCAGATGTAAAGGAGGTCAGATGTAAAGGAGGATGGTGTGAAAGAGTCACAGTGATAGGCCACTGGAATCTGATTTGTGTATGCTGACTGGATGCAGATATTTCGTAGTGTAGTCACCCAAACGTTGGTCTCCCCAGTGTAAAGAAGCAACAAATAGTCTTCCTTTTCTTTAAGGAAGACTTGTTTTCAGCTCAGGATTTATGGATTCAGTGGGAGTTGATGAGCCACAGTGTGAAACTCTCACTCTTTACAGATGAGTCAGACCCTGCCCGATTGGGCAGGCATGTGGGTCGTTTGAGGTCAAGGGTCAAGAGTGTTTAATTGTCATTACTTGCAGCCTGTAACACAAGAAATGGATAATTTCCAGTACGATTTCTAATGTAAAAATATATATGAAGAGGCGGTGATGAACTGTTATCTACACAGGGCTGCTGTATGCTCTTCATGCATTGACTGGAGTTTCCCAGTACTCTCTCCAATGCTCCGTATCTGTGTTGTGTGATAGGCCAAAACATTTGCAGGAATCGGTGGGGATGTTGCATTTGTTGTAGGGGATTTTAAGGACATCATTAAATGTTTTCATGTGGCGTAGTTCAGAATAGAGTGTCCGAATGCAATAGAGTGAATCTGAATCTGAATCTGTCTCAGTCTAATGTCTACCCTGCAAGCAGCCTGAATAATTCTGATGTGGGCAGCGAGGCTGGAATGTGGAGAGTGGTGTGTCATGATTAGGCTGTAGTGGATATTTTGCTTTATGTATGTTTGTTGTTAGACTGGTTCCCTCATGTACTTCGGTGATAGCATCAACCAGCCTTTTAACGTACACAAACCCGCGTAATCTGCAATCTGCCGAGTTGAACAACGGGTCCACGTGACCACTTGGGCTGGGCTGCAATCGGTGCAAGTTGAACAACTTGCCATTCGTTCTGAAGATTAACACCACTCCCGTCGATAATTGGAGGGTGAGATGCAGAGCAGTGGCAAGAAAGATTGAGAGGGAAAAAAAGGAAAGAAGAAATTGTTGAATTAATGCAAGGCATGAGAAGTGTGCAGATGCGGTTGAGAAGAGAATGAACAAAGGGAGAAGGATGGTGAGAAATGAGACCAGTGGGCTGAGAACCAGTTGAGCAAAGTAAGCATGGTCTGATCGATAGGAATGAGCTGCAGAGGAGATGATGCCTGCAATTAAATTTCTTGACGTAAAATGGCAATGAATTTAACATAAATCAAAACCAAAATGACTGGATTCAAGAATCGATTTCTACGGCTAATTATTTTCGTTTGGGAGAAACACATTTGCCAGATCCAAACCAATCTCTTACTTGGCCAAGTCATTTGCATCCTGATTTCCTTCATGGGAAGCCTCATTTTAGATTTCTTATCGCTATTTCTCCAGAAGCTTCAGGGGACCTATTTGAAGACTTTTGAAGCCGTAGAGCGTAACGTCTTGACGTGAACTGTTTGGAAGCCACCATATCTTGACCAAAAGATGTTGTGTCAGAAAATCACTCATGTAGACACGGGAACTGGAAGCACAGCTGCTTTGTTTATTTTATTAGAAGTTAATACAGTACAAAACAGTACAGTGGAACCTAATTTTAGGTGCCATCTATGTCATACCGTAATCCATTCTATGTACAACCTCTACTTTTATGTTTTGAGAAGGAAGTAAGCAAGACAAGAAAAAGAAAACAATAGAAAGGGGAAAAAGAGGAAAAATAGATGGTAGAGAATAGAAAAACGTGAAGTGTGTATATAAACAAACCAATTGTGTGTATATAAACAAACACTTTAATGGTTGCAGACTAGGTCCTGTTTAACCCGCTCTTGCCTCATCAGTCAGTATGTACCTTCATTATGGGGGCAATGCTGTTACTATTCTTTGACCATCCCGGCCATTTTATACACTTTGATAAGTCTACTTAAATTTCCTAAATTCAAGAAAGTCTAAGTGTGTCTGCTTAATCTTTCATCATAAGCTCCCATCCCAGACATAAATATTGATCCATAATTAATATGAGCCAATCCATAACAAATATATACTTCGTTAGTTAAGGAGATCAGACCCACCACATATCTATATAATTACAGTAGGATGTCTTTATACTTTATCTCAATCCTCATGCAATGCCAACATACCAGTCTGTGGGAGTCTGAAGAAGGGTCTTGACCCAAAGCGTCACCCATTCCTTCTCTCCAGAGATGCTGCCTGTCCCGCTGAGTTACTCCAGCATTTTCTGTCCATCTTTGATTCCTTCCTGCACATACTGTTCCCATTCCTCATTGTTTTCTTTACCTGCATGTTACTTGTCAATAATTTTGACATCAGCACTGTACAGTTTAGTACCTTTGAACACCAGTTCTCTATTTCTGACTAGTTAAAAATATTCCTCAATGTTCAAACAATATTTTATAATGTATATATTTAGTTTGTCTGGGGATGCTTTTCTAGCTGCATCTTGTGTGTAGAACCTTGTTTATGGTGAATGGATCACTCCAAGCCAAACTACAATGGGTGATCAAAGACCCTGTGATACCAGATCATGCTCACAATCTTATGCAGCAATGTTACACATTTTTGAGATCAGATAAAGCATAAAAATAAGTTTAATTTGACACCTAATTCACTTTCATATCTTCAGTATTAAAAACGTTGTGGCCATTTTCATACTTGTAAATTAGCATCTTGTTCTCTATTGGTTTTCCATTGAGTTAACACAAAAGCTGTGATCAAGGACAGTGAAATGGCCATAACTTTATTAAAAATTAAGAGAACTGAAAGAAATTTTCAGTTATTATAGATTGAAACATTCTGAAACAAATATTAAACAATTTTACTTGGATGACCTGAAATTAAAGCATATAATTAATTAGTTACCCAATTGTAGCTAATTCCAAAATTCAATTACTAGATCTAAACATCTATCCATTTCTTAAGGAAAGATTAACATTTTAAAATAGCCTAAGTGTCCAAAGAACATTCACACAAGAATTCACAATAAAACATGATTTTAAAATCTCATTGACATTAATTTATAGGCCAAATGGAAGGGATTTAGTGTTCAATTGCTGGAAATTAATCGCCATTTAGAGGATGATTTTTAATCTACTCTAACAATTAAATAACCCAATTTAGTTTAAAAATACATGCAACGAACGAATTTTGCAGCGATTTTTCGTCAGCAACAAAATAGGCTGAACAACTTCGATTTCAACAGCCTAGAGTAAATCGCGTTTTAAACCCGCCCCCCTCTCAAAGGTGCCAAAGTCGCGCACACGGGCAGCGGCAGAACTGCAGCACAGCTGAAGGTAAGTTTTGCAACATACCTATCCCATGTATTAATAAATGATGGAAATTCCTCTGGTTGTAAAAATATAGTGAATCTAGTTTCATATTCAGAATGTTACTGCTCTGAATGTCTTCATAGCCCAGATATCAATATGTGTAATGAATCTATTCCAGGGGGTATCATTGATCAAGTCTTAATGTTTAATTTCATGACCCTCTCCCCTCACTACCCCATGCTGCCATAATTAAATTCACACAACCACACTTGTGCCTATTGTCACACCACTAGGTGTAAAACCTGACACACATTGACTCTTTCACTCTCTCACACACAGCTCTGTCTCAAGGTATCAGATTATGAACCTCAGAGGTACAAAGGGAATGCTTTGGGATCTGACTGACATTGTGAGGAGTGGCAAAGGGAAAACAAAAGCCTGTGAGGAATTTCCACATTAGCAGGCTAAAGAGATTGGGCGTAGATGGAGCTACCTTTCTGGATAAATCAGGAGAGGGTGGAACCAGAACTACAGCCGAATGGAGGAACCACCCAAGTCAAGACAGACACCAAATGCTGAAGTAACTCAGCAGGGCAGGCAGTATCACTGGAAAGAACGAATGAGTGACATTTTGGGATCGAGACCCTTCAGACCCGAAACGTCACCCATTCCTTCTCTCCAGAGCCTGTACACTGTGTCACTCCAGCATTTTATGTCTATCATCTGTGGTTCCTTCGTACATAACTACCCAAGTGATCTGTGGCATATTGAACAATAATTTTGGTGGATCCTCATGTGGAAAATCCTTCTTTCAGATAGTGCTTGTTTTTATGTTAACAATGCCTGCACTGAAAACTAATTTTATTACAGTACTCCATTACAAGTCACTCAGAGGTGTTGACTTTTGCTTTCTAAATGAGTAAGTTGACTGATTTTGGTTGACATTACCAGTCAACCACATAATATGGGAAGTAAACCAAGATCTAAATAGGAAACAGTTGGCAATCATTTTCATCTTCTCTTTTCCTCCTCCTAACTGGACTTTATTCAATTGCACAGCATTGACAAAGCAAGATTTAATCTCTGGGTGAGCGGGAGTAGGGTGGGAGCAGAAACTCAGAGGAATAATTTATATAATTGGGTGGGAGATGTTTATCACCTATTAAAATCCAGAGTTTTGCTGCAAAAGTCATTTGAGAACCGTACACTTCAGTTTCAACATTAATTGGTAGAAGCAGAACACGCTGGCTTCCAAACGAGGTAATGTTTTTTTAGTGAATATACTTGATGGTTTGGAACATTATGTGCTTGAACCAATATAATTTAGTTACGATTTATGAGCCTGAATATTCAAGAAAATTATTTCAGGGAAATTCCAACAAAAAATGACCAATGCACCTGAATTCATTATTAGTTTAAATGCAGGTGAGCTCGACTGAAGCAATGAGAGTAAAAAGGACCACACTGAACTGATTAAAGATACAGAATAGTATTTATTGCAAAAGAAAAAGGAAATAATGGGAACACAAGTATTGGTATTAATATGATTTTTTTTTTTAAATTGCAATCTATGTTCAATTGCCACTTCTATACATGTCAAAGGTTGACACTGCATGTTTCTCTGGTCTATACCAAAGTAGAGTCGCAAGCTATGAAGTTTGAGGACTTCATGAAGTCATGAGGACATATGGTATGTGGTAGGAAGGAACTGCAGACACTGGTTTAAACTGAAGATAGACTCAAAATGCTGGAGTAACTCAGCATCAGGTAACAGGCAGCATCTCTGGATGGAAGGAATGGGTAACATTTTGGGTCGAGACCCTTCTTCAGACTGTCTATGAAGTATGATCTGGCTCCTCAGCTCAGTTGGACTCTAGTAAATGGCCAGATGACCTCTAACCTCCAACTTATTTCCGATTCCTGTGCTGCAAGAGATGTCAGGAATGCACTGAGGTGTGAAATGCCCACCGAGTCCACACCGAACAGCGATCCCCGCACATTAGCACTATCCTACACACACTAGGGACAATTTACGCTTATACCAAGCCAATTCACCTACAGACTTGTGCGTCTTTGGAATGTGAGAGAAAACCGAAGATCTTGGAGAAAATACAAACTCCGTACAAATAGCACCAGGAGTCAGGATTGAACCCAGGTCTCCGGTGCTGCAACCACCGTAAGGCAGCAAGTACCGCTGTGCCACCGTGCCGGCCTTTTCCTCAAAGTGGGCTTTGAATGTTTAAGTTAGGGAGAGGGTATACTATTATCAAGGGTGGGGAGAGGGAAGGTTTACATGGAGGAATGCAGAGTTGATGTTAATTGGTGAAGCCAGCTTGATGGCCTCTCCCTACTCGAGTACAGCAAGTTTCTAATTCTAGAATTTCCACATTAAACCACAAATGTGTGAAAGCCTTTCCTGCCGGAGACCAGCCAGAGCTTCAGCTGCGGTGCAGCACTGGATTCCATCGCGGAGCGGGACGATGCCTTACCGGGGATCGCCATGTGTAGCTCTGGAGTGTTGGACTGCTGTTTAACACCGTGGAGCTGTGGTTTGCGGAGCTTCCAGCCGCGGGCGGCGCTGACTTTAACATCACGGAGCCCTGGGGACCTCTTGCCACGGTCGCCAGCGTTGAATCTCCGCCCAGCTCGGGCTGTGGACTTCGGGAGCCCCGTTCTCCATTAGGAAGTGGCCGATTCGGAAACTCCAAGCCGCTGAGAGTGTTCTCCGTTCCGACGCCGGAGCTCCGATCATCCCGGCAAGACGGCCCGAAACATCAGGCCGCTGCAGCGGCAAATGCAGAGGGCCCATAGGCCCCGACCACGGGTGAACAACAAAGAGGAAGATTTATTGCCTTCCCTCACAGTGGGAAACGTTGATTCTGCCGTGGGGGATGTTCATGTTAAATTCTATCGTGTTTGTGTTATTTTTATTCGTATGGCTGTATAGTAACTCCATTCTCACTGTACTAATTGGTGCATGTGACAATAAATGTAAACTTGAACTTGAAAACAAGGTGCTGAACGATAGGCAACATTTGTGGGTGGAATGGACAGATTATGGAGGTGTTTGGCCAAACATCATCATTCCTTCCACGAATAACATCACAGAGACCCAGGTTCAATTCTGACTGCGGGTGCTGTTTCTCCCCGTGACTGCATGGGTTTATCCAAGTGGTCCAGTTTCCTCCCACATCAGAATCAGAATCAGAATGCTTTATTGTCATTGCATGTGTCACCTACAACGAGATTACTGTGTCTTTCCATTTAAAAGAACTTCAAACATTCACATCTCAAAGATGTGCAGGCTTGTAGCTTATTTGGCTTCTGTGAATTGTCCCTTGTATGTAGAATGCGAATGTGGGATGACATAAGAACTAGTCTACGGGTGATCAATGGTCAACATGCACTTGGTGAGTCATAGTTCCAGTTTACACACAATGTCTCTCAATGCTTCCTGAACCACTGAATTCCTCCAGAACCATTGCTCAAGATTCAAGCATCTGCAGTACCTTCTATTTTTTAACTAAATTAAAATGTATTGGAATAGTAATAGGAATAACATTGAATATTCTAAAAATATTTTTATTCAGAAACTTAAATAGAAGTTTTGTAAATGGAAAACTTAAACCGTGGTTTGGCTGACTGATTATCTCTCTCTAGTATTACAAATTCTTAACACTTTCTAAATTAATCCCTACAAATTTGTGTACACAATGTGTGACAGTAAATGAGATGTAATAATTTCACCACTACTAATTTTAATGAGAGATATATAAGTAACGCATCTAACCAATAAGCGGTGTACTGATGACAGCAGAATATTATTTCAAAACCAGCAGCAATCTATTAACATCATTGCTTCTACGAAAAAAGATTTGACTCTGACAAAAGGTCATCACTGGAAACACATATTTGAGTTCCTATTTCCAGTATTTACTGCTTTAATTTCATATTCATCTGCAGTATTTTGAATATCCTGGGAATATGTAATTGCAAAGCCCACACATCATGATATCAGAATTGCTTGGCTTAAATTCATACTATGGTTATGAATAGGATGGTGCACATAATTATCTTAAAGCACTAGTTTATTTAAAGTTCATTTTCATCAGTCTCCACTGCAGACTTAAAATGGCATTGGGCTGTCGGCATATTTAAATCATTTGAAATGCCACTTTCAGACACGGGAAGAGGTAGAGTCTCCACAATAGGCTCCTGACAGAATGGAACCAGGGAGAGTGTAAGCAAGATTTCAAAGTGTTCTCTGTCTTCTCCGTTGTCTTTTTCAAGGTGGAATTGGTATTCACCAAATTGCAAAATACAGTTCCTTGGCAGATCAATCCTATTCAGGTGACCCAGAACAATGCTGTTGACAGAAAGTGGAGCCCTCACACTTGTATTTTTGACTTCAAAGTAGAGTTCTGAGCTGTCACTGTGTCGGAAAGCATGAATTGCAAACTGAATTCGTGATGCACGCCTGTCCACCAGAGGAAAATAACATATTTTAGTCTCGCGGCCAAACTTTATGGATTCATCCACCCGGAACTTCGGTTTCTCATTGAAATTCAGGGATTTAAATACTGCAGCCTGTGGATGGTAGATGCTTATGTGGAGAGAAGTTATTGTTTCTTCTGTTGTGGCAGTTTCGAAGTGCATGCTGCTGCCAATTTATATTTCTGTGGAAATAATAATTATCATTAGTCTTTCCTTCCACAGCAAGTGGTTGCATCACAAAACAAAAAAAATTGATGGATATGAAAATGCACTAAAATGGTTGGGAAGTCCTGAGGTTTTGAAATGCAAAATGTGAATGTTAATATACATCAATGAATGTGAATGTCAATTCTAACAATTGACAGAAATATTCAGCCAAGGTTTCCCAATCCTGATGGAGGGTTTTGACCCAAAACGTCAAATTATCCCTTTGCCTCCATAGATGCCACCGAACTCCTCCAGTAGCTCATTTCTTTGGCCCAATGTTTGATGTTTACAATCTATATATATATATATATATATATATATTACTAAAACTCTGTTCTTGACCGGTTTCGGCTTTCTCTGCTGCGGTTTCGGAGAATACGCCGCCACCTACGGCCGTCATTTTTGGCCACCTCGCTCAGAGCACCCCTCCGCCGCATGTGTGCCGAGGATTTTTCCCGTCGATGAAAGTTGACAGAGATATTAATGTTTTTACAACATTCCCCATTCTCTCTGCTGCCCCTGCTGGAGGGAGGGGGAGCGACTATAAAACCAGGAAGTGGTGTGCCTCAATCAGTCTCTGCAAGTGGTGTGCCTCAATCAGAGTTTTGAATGACACTGACAAATGTCTACAACACTGAGTACCCTTAATTTGGTTTGAAAATGAAAATATGGTTAGAGGTAAAAAAGCACTGCCTGCAAATGGTTGTTTGGGTTTGGGTTGAAGTAAAAAGGCACACTCTCCCCCCCCCCCCCCCCCCCCCCCCCTATCCTCTTACCCCCTACCTCTCATCTCCCCGCCCTCTCCCCCCCCCCCCCCCCCCTCCCCCCCCCTCCCCCCCTCTCCGCCCCTCTCCCCCCCTCTCCTCTCCTCTCCCCCTCCTTCTCCTCCTCCTCCCCCCCCCCTCTCCTCTCCTCCTCTCCCCCCCCTCTCCTCTCCTCCTCCCCCTCTCCTCTCCTCCTCCTCCTCCCCCCCCTCTTCTCTCCTCCCCCCCCCTCTCCTCTCCCCCCTCCTCCTCTCCCCCCCCCCTCCTCCTTCCCCCCTCCCCTCCCCCCCTCCCCCCTCCCCCCCCCTCCTCTCCTCCCCTCTCCCCCCCCCCCCCCTCCTCTCCTCCCCCCCCTCCTCTTCCCCCCCCCCCCTCCTCTTTCTCTCCACCCCCATCTCCTCTCCTCCCCCTTCCATTTGCGTGGGGGGGGGGGGGGGGGGGCAGTTTAGTGTGTGACGCTGCATGCCGCCTCCCCCCCCCCCCCCCCCCCCCCCCACAACCACACGTTGGGGGAACAGATCTGCACTTGGTCTAGTTATTAAATAAAATCTTCCCTCTTAATACATTCTCAACAATGCAGCTAGTGCTCCAGTTAAATATTTTATTTTGTTTTTGCACCCAAGCTAAGTTTGGATTCTTACTCGCATTCCTGCAAATTCCCAAATTGAAGCCATTAAAGGACCTGGCAAGAAAAGAGAGCTTGGAAATTGAACTTACATGTCTTTTTAAATTGAAATTACTGCAATAAAAAAAGCAACCAACCACACAATCTTAACAATATGCTTCCACCAGTGCACTTGGCACCACATTTCAGAGAGGATAGCAGACTCAGGTTGCAGAAGGTATTTACTAGAGTGGTATTAGAAAAGGTGGTCTTTAGTTTTATAGAGAGTGCAGAAATCAGCAGCTTAAATTAAGTGCTTACATTAATTAATGGTTAAGAAAGCACACAAACATCTCTATTACCTCAGAAGACCAAGGCATTTGGCACTTCTCCAAAGACCTACCAATGCTCCATCGGGATGCATCATAGCTTGGTTTGGCAACTGTAGTTAAGAAGTGAACTCGGGGTTTCCCAGACGAAATTCTGTAAGGATGTTTCCTCTCCGGAGATTCTCGAACCAGATGGCACGGTCTCAGAATTAAGGGCTGCTGGCTATGCTCCAGATACCATATGCATATCCAGCCCTAACCATGTTCCTGACTCCCATTCTAACCCCAGCTCCACACAACTGCACCCTTTCCACCTCCATAAACCCCACCCCCCACCACCATCCACCCAACATTCCCAACACTCATGGCTTAGTCCGTGACCTCAATGATCTGTTCTTCATTGTTCCCCAAAACTGACATTCGACAATGGGATTTGCACTTACGCAGTTAAATGAAGAAATCCAGCAGTTGCCGACTCCAACAGCCTGCTCCCCTATTCAATGCCCGGTTGCAGCAGGTAAAGGCAACACAGGTTGCGATTTTAAAAAATCAGCAATCACCTGAATAAAATGAAGTGAAATTTTTCAAAACACAGCAAATTACTGGTAAACAACCTTTAGATTATGTGGGGTTAATCTACTACCATTTACTCCATTCTTAAATTTTTAAAATCAATACGTTCCTAAATTTATTTTTTGAAGTTTGTCAAAATTGTAATTTAGCCGTTTCTTCCCATGTAGGTCCCAATTTGTATTTGTCCAGTACAGCACAATAATATTTGCTGAATATTAGAGATATCAAAAATAGTTCTCTCTCGAAACTCTATTCATTTATCACTAATCCCCATTCCTCTCTCCGTCAACTGTCGCAAATTAGATCAAAGACACACAGTCACGTACAAAATCAAGATGAATTTATGGACCCCCATGTCCACGCCATCACAAACGCAGTAGTGCTGCCCTCCATTAATTAGCAATCTCTGGATCGGCCTCAGCTATCATCTGTGCAGGAAGGGCACAAGATAGACACAAAAAGCCGGAGTAACTCAGCGGGACAGGCAACATCTCTGGAGAGAAGGAATTGAGACACTTCTTCAGACTACGAACATTGACCTCCAAATTCAAATGATACATCTCACCCTTTCCCTCTGCCCCTTTATCAACTCGGTGGACACATATATTCCCCACCACCACAGTCGCCCTGCTCTCTCCCCTCCTCTGTAAATTCATCTCCCATCCCCTAGTCCCACATTTCACTTTCATTCCGTCCTCTTTCCCCTCCCACCCACATCCCTGCACCAGCTTTACATTTTACTCACCCTCTTCTTTCCTTATCTGACTCCCTCGTCTCCTATTCACCTCTCACCCATGTCAGTAACTCCTCATCTGCCAATCGCCCCCACCCCGTCCTACTTCCACCCAACGTGTGCAGGAAGGAACTGCAGGTGCTGGATTAAACCGAAGATAGGCACAGAAAGCTGGAGTTAACTCATCGGGTCAGGCAGCATCTCTGGAGAAAAGGTATAGGTGACTTTTCGGGTCGAGACTCTTCTTCAGCCTCACGACCCGAAACGTCACCAATTCCTCTTCTCCAGAGATGCCGGTTACTCCTGCTGTTTGTGTCCACCCAACATAGGCCAGGCTTTGTCCCACACACGCCTCCTTCCCAGCTTCATTTCCCCAGTCCAATCAGTCTGAGGAAGAGTGCTTACACAAAATGTAATCTTCCCATTCCCTCCACAGATGCTGCCTGACTGAGTTCCTCCAGCACTGTTATTTTGTCCCCACCACCACCCACCCCCCCCCCCCCCCCCCCCCCCCCCCCCCCCCCCCTCCAATTTGCCCGTCTTTCTCACCTCCTCCGTCCACCTATCACTTACCACCTGATTTTCTCGCCTCCAGCTCTTCACTCCCCCTCCTCCCCACCTCATACTATCAGTTTGGAGGATCCCGGTCCAAAACGTCACCCATCCTGTTTCTCCAGAGATGCTGCCTGACCCGCTGAGTTACTCAAGCACTTTGTATCCATCTTCGGTATAAACCAGCATCTGCAGTTAGTCATAGAGTTCTAGTGTAGAAACAGGCCCTTCGGTCCAACATGCCCACACCGGCCAACATGTACCAGCTACACAAGTCCCGCCTGCCCGCGTTTGGTCCATATCCCTCCAAACTTGTCCTATCCATGTACCTGTCTAACTTTCTTTTTTTTTATTGATTTTTTTTAGTTCTTTTTTTTTTTACTGATGTAAGGACATCCGCAGTTCATTCTTTCTATTTCCTATCATCTGCCTATCTCTTACTCCTGCCCTTCTTAATATTTATACGACCGGCTCTCTCTCCTCGTACCGTTCTCGACTCGAGTCGTCCACAATTCTTCCACCCCGCCCTACCCTGGATCCGCTGGGTTCCTCCAGCAACAGAAGATAGTCACAGAAAGCTGGAGTAACTCAGCGGGTCAGGCAACATCTCTGGAGAAAAGGAATAGGTCACGTTTCGGGTCGTGAATCTGAAGAAGGGTCTCGACCCGAAACGCTACCTGTTCCTTCTCTCCAGGGATGCTGCTTGACCCCCTGAGTTACTCCAGCTTTGTGTGTCACTCTTCGGTTTAAACCAGCATCTGCAGTTCCTTCCTACAAGAATTCCCCTACCAGTTTTGTTCTTTCCACAGGCTCCGGTATCTGCAGGCTCTGGTGTCCCGAAATCTTAAGACTATTATTGTTGGCCAATAGTATTGATATCTGCCGCTATCCGCTGTTACATTCATGGGATATTTGTTGTATGGAATTACCAAAGTAACCGCCGGGTGCGATCACATTTATCACGGTGGGCAATGTTTGCCGTCGGAGAGTGGACAAGGACGGGGTGGGGGCGAGGGAGGAAGAAGGAAGAGGCTTCCATTGAAAATTCAGCTCATCCCCACATTTCTGAAACTGAAACCACAAGCGAGCAGTAGAGAAGGAAGAAATGCGCCATCTGTTGAGGAGTGGACAGGCTGTTAAGTATCTTCAGGGTCTGATGCACAAAAATGTTTAAAATCGCAAGTGTTGAGGTTCGATTAAAAACATCCTTCACCCTCTTCCTTCCGCTGGAAATCCCCAGTCTATGAAAGAAACCGTTTTAAAAATGCAAATATATCTATAATCATGAGAAATATACCCCCCCCCCCACAAGTCTATTCCCCCCCCCCCCCCCCCCCCCCCCCCCCACACCCCCCCCCCCCCCCCCCCCCCCCCCCCCCCCCCCCCCCCCCCCCCCCCCCCCCCCCCCCTTTTAAATAAACCATCCCCCCCCCCCCCCTGAGCTCCCGACCCACCCCACGACCTATAGGTTTGTCTCACAAACTGAACCCGCGTTCCCCACCCGCCACAAGCCACAGAAAACGCCCCGAGTTTGTACACGTCTTCAACGCCAAAGCTCGATGAGCTCGCCGTGAACAGAAACCCCCAGAACCCCCACCTATAGCCCCCCCCCCCCAGGCTGTTCGCCTGCGATCCAAAAGCTCGACCTCTCTATGATTGGCGTCAGAAACGGATATCAGCGGCTTCACGGACACGCCAAAGCTTCGATGAGCTCGCCGTGAAGTTTTTTTATTTTTAACTAACGCCCTGCGATCCAAGCTCGACCTCTCTATGATTGGCGTCAGGGATATCCAAACACAACAGAAGGTTCGCCTGTGATTGACACCTCCCTTTGTTCCTGGTGATACTTGGCCGAGTAAAACTGCTGACACGAGAAATATGATATAAAGACGCTCACAAACCAAGATACTGCTGGAGGAACTCAAAGGACCGGGCAGCATCTGGTGGAAGGAAATGGACAGACCGCGTTTCCTGTTGGGAGCTTTCTTCAGATCAGATTTTATGTTTCTCCACAAAAACTGCCATCCTGCCTTTGGTTATTTCTTAAACCACGAAGATTGTCTCGCTCTCAGTTTGCAACTTCTCTGAATTGTACTGAAACGCCAGCTTCGTTTTAATTCATACGGTGTTGTAAAATATTATTACTTTTATGTTTTATTTTACATTCTCTGCAGCGCCTTTTCCCAAGATTAAAAATAAAGTGGAGTGAAATCCTGAAGGTCATGTGCACCTTCAGAAAATAAATTATTTTCATTTGGATGCATTTGCCACTCAGAAGTTTGCAATGCCTCTTCTCTCCTGGACATTGATTTACCACATAACAATTGAAGTGTTGGAACAGGTGAAGTCCATGCAGTCCCTTGAGTCTACTCCGGCATTGCTGCTCCTCTCGAATAACATGTGCCCACTCTCACCCAATAATCGCCCCTACAACCTTCTGTGGTAGATAATTCAACAGATTCACCACCCTCAAAATGAAGGTATACAGTACATTGAGAAAGTATTCAGACCCCTTCACTTTTTCCAGATTTTGTTACGTTACAGCCTTATCTAAAATGGATTAAATTCTTCTTTTTCTTTATCAGCAATCTACACACAATAGCCCACAATAAAAAAGTGAAAACAGGTGTTTAGAAATTTTTGCAAAATATTTAAAAATAAATAACTGAAATATCAATTTACATAAGTATTCAGACCCTTTACTCAGTACTTTAATGAGGCACCTTTGGCAGTGATTACAACCTCAAGTCTTCTTGGGTATCACGCTACAAGCTTGGCACACCTGTATTTGGGTAATTTATCCCATTCTTCTCTGCAGATCCTCTCAAGCTCTGTCAGGTTGGATGGGGAGTGTCGATGCACAGCTATTTTCAGATCTCTCCAGAGATGTTCGATCGGGTTCAAGTCCGGGCTCTGGCTGGGCCCCTTACAGACATTCACAGACTTGTCACAAAGCCACTCTTGCGTTGTCTTGGACGTGAGCTTTAGGTGGTTGTCCTGTTGGAAGGAGAACGTAGATAGATAGATAGATAGATTGTGACTTGAAAGCGACTTGAATAGTCAAGTCAAGTCAAGTTTATTTGTCACATACACATACGAGATGTGCAGTGAAATGAAAGTGGCAATGCTCGCGGAACAACAAAACAACCAAACAAATTATAAACACAATCATAACACACATATTATTTTACATAATAAATAATAGAAGGAAAAACGTTCTGTACAGTTAGTCCCTGGTGAGAAAGGCGTTTACAGTCCGAATTGCCTCTGGGAAGAAACTCCTTCTCAACCTCTCCATTCTCACTGCATGGCAACGGAGGCGTTTGCCTGACCGTAGCGGCTGGAACAGTCCGTTGCAGGGGTGGAAGAGGTCTCTCATGATTTTGTTTGCTCTGGAGTTGCACCTCCTGTTGTATAGTTCCTGCAGGGGGGTGAGTGAAGTTCCCATAGTGCGTTTGGCCGAACGCACTACTCTCTGCAGAGCCTTCTTGTCCTTCGCAGAGCAATTCCCGAACCAGATGGTAATGTTCCCGGACAAGATGCTTTCCACCGCCGCTGCGTAGAAGCACTGGAGGATCCTCGGAGACACTCTGAATTTCCTCAATTGCCTGAGGTGGTAAAGGCGCTGCCTTGCCTTACTCACCAGTGCTGAGGCGTGTGATGACCATGTCATATCCTCAGAGATGTGGACTCACAGATATTTAAAACAGTTCACCCTATCCACAGGATCCCCATTTATACTCAATGGAGTGTACGTCCTCGGATGATGTGCCCTCCTAAAGTCCATGATCAGCTCCTTCGTTTTTTTGATGTTCAAGAGGAGGCTGTTCTCCTGGCACCAGAGTGCTAGATCAGCCACCTCCTCCCGGTAGGCCCTCTCATCATTGTCTGAGATCAGGCCCACCACCACAGTGTCATCAGCAAACTTAATTATTGAATTGGAGCTGAACCTAGCCACACAGTCATGTGTGTACAGGGAGTACAATAGGGGGCTGAGGACGCAACCCTGGGGCGATCCTGTGCTCAGGGTGAGGGACTTCGATGTATTCCCTCCCATCTTGACTACCTGGGGCCTGGTCTGCCCCAGTCTGAGGTCCTGAACGCTCTGGAGCAGGTTTTCATCAAGGATCTCTCTATACTTTGCTCCGTTCATCTTTACCTCGATCCTGACTGGTCTCCCAGTTCCTACCGCTGAAAAACATCCCTACAGCATGATGCTGCCACCACAATGCTTCACCGTAGATATGGTATTGGCCAGGTGATGAGCGGTGACTGGTTTCCTCCAGACGTGACACTTGGCATTCAGGCCAAAGAGTTCAATCTTGGTTTCATCAGGCCAGGGAATCTTGTTTAGGTGCCTTTTGGTAAACTCCAAGCGGGCTGTCATGTGCCTTTAACTGAGGAGTGGCTTCTGTCTGGCCACTCTACAATAAAGGCCTGATTGGTGGAGTGCTGCAGATATAGTTGTCCTTCTGGAAGTTTCTCCCATCTCCACAGAAGAATGCTGGAGCTCTGTCAGAGTGACCATCGGGTTCTTGGTCACCTCCCTGAATATGTTAGTAAGTCTCTATCCTAAGGCCCTTCTCCCCCGATTGCTCAGTTTGGCCAGGCTCTATGAAGAGTCCTGGTGGTTTCAAAGTTCTATTTAAGAATGACGGGGGCCACTGTGCTCTTCGGGACCTGCAATGCTCCAAAAAATGTTTTCCCCAGATCTGTGTCTCAACACAATCCTGTCTCGGAGGTCTACAGACAATTCCTTTGTCTTCATGGCTTGTTTTGTGCTCTGACATGCACTGTCAACAGTGGGACCTTATATAGACAGGTGTGTGCCTTTCCAAATCATGTACAATCAATTTAATTTACTACTTGTAGACTCCAATCAAGTTGTAGAAACATCTCAAGGATAATCAATGGAAACACGATGCACCAAAGCTCAATTTTGAGAGGCACAGCAAAGGGTCTGAATACTTACGTAAATGTGATATTTCAGTTATTTATTTTTAATTATTTTGCAATAATTACTAAACACCTGTTTTCGCTTTTATACAATGAGGTATTGTGCGTAGATTGATGATAAAAAAAATGACTGTAACCAATTTTAGAATAAGGCTGTAATGTAACAAAATGTGGAAAAAGTGAAGGGGTCCGAATACTTTCTCAATGCACTGTATCTTCTCTTCTTCATCCTAAACATCAAACAAAACATCTTGATAGTGATTTCACCCAACAAACGGCTAACAATGGCCTGTTTCCTTTATCATCATTACTGTTTTGCATATATTTCATTCATTGTTCTTTTATCTCTCTACATCATCATCTAGATCTCACATTTCCCTTATCCCTAACTAGTATGATGAAGGGTCTCTACCCTGAAACATCACCCATTCCTTCTCTCCAGAAATGAACAAGTTAGGAAAACTTTCTACGAATATAGGTCTCCTTTTTTTCCCAACATTTTCCTTCAGCTCATTAAACAGCTCAGGTGTGATTCGTAGAAAATTTTAAAATGCAGACAAATCCTCCTATTGCAGCACATTCATCAGGTTATCATACTGTCCAAGCATCAATCTTCTTTGCAAGAAGGGCTTCACCCACTGACACCTCTTCTGCTTCCTCTTCACCCTTGTGCTTTCCCAAAAGGGCTGCGGCTGACAGCAGTAGATGTACTTTTAGTAACATCCACCTAACTTGTTCCTTCCCTGCTCTCATGGTTCAGAATGATTTTTAAAAAAAACCTGGGAGGCTTTTATTGTAAGAAAAAAAACTTTTCTCTGCTAAAAGATCTCTGCACCTATGATTGAGCTTGCCCAGGAGTGACAGATGTCACATGCTTATGTTAATATTAACCTTTTTTTCACCCAGGTTTATTCCACCAGGGAGGTCTTACCTTCCACTACCTGCAACCTCCGGCAACCACCTTCAACTAGCATCGCAACCGGCTTCGACTAAAAAAATACTGATTTTTAAAACGGCAACCTATTTTTAGTCGAGGCCAGTTTTTAGTTTTTTGAACTAATCGCCGGAACATAGAAGAAGCTCGACTACGCGGAAACCACTTTCGACCATTAAGGAGAGTGACAAAAACCTCCGGGAACCTCACGGAAACCTTGGGTGGGGCGCAAGGTCTCCAGAGGTTTTCTAAGTGGGACAGGGGCTTAAACTATCTGTTATGCCCCTGTCCCATTTAGGAAACCTGAACGGAAACCTCTGGAGACTTTGCGCCCCACCCAAGGTTTCCGTGCGTTTCCCGGAGGTTTTTGTCAGTCTCCCTACCTGCTTCCACTACCTGCAACCTCCGGCAACCACCTCCGGGAACCGCACGGAAACCTTGGGTGGGGCGCAAAGTATCCAGAGGTTTCCGCTCAGGTTTCCTAAGTGGGACAGGGGCATAACAGTTCCAACATCCGTAATGTGATAAGGATCAGATGATCGGTTTTACGATATTGGGTGAGGTTTCAAGATTGCCCAGATCTCATGAGATAATTGCCCAGTTCCGCAAAATGCTGGGTGTGGGATCTTTTATCTCTTTATGGGGGAAAGCAAAGGTTGGTACCTCATTTCAACACCCCACCCCCATCTCTAAAACCAACATCCCACCGCCACACTACACACCGCACCAGCCATCTTAGAACATTGTCCTTGTCTCTGAAGTTAATAGCATGCACCATCTTCAAGCTCCCAGCCAAATGTCCTTCACAACTGTGCAGAGAGAGAGAGTAGAGAGAGGGATATACGGAGAGAAGGAGCTGTGGAGCAGGGGGAAGAGGGAGAATTGGAAAGAGTGGGGCAATGAGCAGGAATAGACAGGTATGGGGAGGAATGAGTGGAAGCGGTGAGAACAAGTGGAAAAGACAGGATGAAGAGGAAAAAGAGGAAAGATTTAAGGCAGCGAGCGAGCGAGGCACAGGGAGGGGGTCTGGAAGGACAGGGGGAATCTGCGAAGGGGCGATCTGGTTGTAGAGGGTTAACAAGGGCGGTGTGATGTATTGTCTCTGAAGTTAACACCTGGAGTATTGAGTACAGTTTTGGTCTCCAAATCTGAGGAAGGACATTATTACCATAGAGGGTATGCTGAGACGGTTCACCAGGCTGATTTCTGGGATGTCAGGACTGTCTTATGAAGAAAGACTGGATAGACCTGGTTTATACTCTCTAGAATTTAGGAGATTGAGAGGGGATCTTATAGAAACTTACAAAATTCTTAAGGGGTTGGACAGGCTAGATGCAGGAAGATTGTTCCCGATGTTAGGGAAGTCCAGGACGAGGGGTCACAGCTTAAGGATAAGGGGGAAATCCTTTAAAACCGAGATGAGAAGAACTTTTTTTCACACAGAGAGTGGTGAATCTCTGGAACTCTCTGTCCACAGAGGGTAGTTGAGGCCAGTTCATTGGCTATATTTAAGAGGGAGTTAGATGCGGCCCTTGTGGCTAAGGGATCAGGGGGTATGGAGAGAAGGCAGGTACGGGATACTGAGTTGGGATGATCAGCCATGATCATATTGAATGGCGGTGCAGGCTCGAAGGGCGGAATGGCCTACTCCTGCACCTAATTTCTATGTTTCTATGTAGGGAGAGGGAGGGAGTGAGCTCCGAGCTATTACCGCTGCTGTGGTGAAATGCAGGAAATCCCCGGCCTGTGGCAGTCTGCGGGCGGTGGAGAACGTGGGAGTTTCCGAAGGCACCGCTCCAGCCGCTGAATGTCTGAAAGGCTCTGTTGGGGCCAAGGATTTTACGTTGGAATTCGTGAATTTACGTTGGGATTGGTGAATTTACAATGCTCCCCAAGTGAGATGTGACAAGAATGTAACAAGGTCCGCCGGCTTGTTACGAGAGCTGGCAGGAAAAGTACGCGGGAACTTCCAGGAACTCAGAGAAGAGGCGGGGATTGCAGGAAAGGTAAGGTCCGTGGTCTAGTCTCGTAAACATGTTACTGAGCAAAAGTTGAAAACAAATCCGCGACAGGTGTTGAGTGAAATCATCCACACGGGGCAGTGACCCAGCTCTCAGTGTGTTGTGCAATATTGGGCGAGCTGGCGATTCTCACTTAAAGTCATTACTGATCAGAACAGGGGCTGATGATTCAGCCACTTCCTCAACACAGAACAGTACAGACAGCGACAGGACTTCGGCACACAGTGTCTGTGTCTAACATGATGCCAAGATCAACTAATCTCCTCAGCCTGCATGTGCTCCATGTAACCCGCATACAGGGCCGGCCTTAGGAGGTGCGGGGCCCAATTGGGAACAATTTTGGTGAGCCCCAGGTTCCCAGCCAAGGTCTGTAGAATCATACAATTACAAATAAGGTATATTATAGACTTTATATCTCTATGGTAGAATGGAAAGTAATCAAAACGTGCGCTTAAAAAGTGCCTGTGAGTTAATGGACCAAACAGATCTAAGCTACATTTTAATACAAAATTGCATACATGTAAGCCTACAAGTAACGAACAAAATGTGAAGATCACCTCTGTAACATAGTTACAATACCACTTGTTTTCGTGATGGAAAAAAAAGTAATTTAATGACCTAGATTCTGGCAAACCAATAATTGTTGGCGATAAACTAGTCCAGGCATTAAATTTTGGGCTTCAGCCCCATCCTACCCTTTGGGCTTCTACCCCATCCTAACTTAGTGTGTGTGTGTTAGTTGTCTGTGCGGGTTGTGTGTGTGTTAGCTATCTGTGTGTTATGCCTCCACCACCACTCCGGCAGTACATCACAGGCACCCATCAATCTCAGTATAAAAAAATCTTGCCCCACACGTCTCCTTTAAAATGTGCCCCTCTCACCTTAACACTAAGCCTTCCAGCGCCTTGGAAAATAGTATCTTAAGTATAAGAGCAGGGAGGTTCTACTGCAGTTGTACAGGGTCTTGGTGAGACCACACCTGAGGTATTGCGTACAGTTTTGGTCTCCTAATCTAAGGAAAGACATTCTTGCTATAGAGGGAGTACAGAGAAGGTTCACCAGACTGATTCTTGGGATGGCAGGACTTTCATATGAAGAAAGAATGGATAGACTCGGCTTGTACACACTAGAATATAGAAGATTGAGGGAGGATCTTATAGAAACTTGCAAAATTCTTAAGTGGTTGGACAGGCTAGATGCAGGAAGATTATTCCCGATGTTGGGGAAGTCCAGAACAAGGGGTCACAGTTTAAGGATAAGGGGGAAATCTTTTAGGACGAGATGAGAAAATCATTTTTCACACAGAGAGAGGTGAATCTGTGGAATTCTCTGCCAGAGAATGTAGTTGTGGCCAGTTCATTGACTATATTTAAGAGGGAGTTAGATGTGGCCCTTGTGGCTAAAGGGATCAGGGGGTATGGAGAGAAGGCAGGTACATGATACTGAGTTGGATGATCAGCCATGATCATATTGAATGGCGGTGCAGGCTCGAAGGGCCGAATGGCCTACTCCTGCACCTATGTTCTATGTTTCTAATCCCAGGTATCCTTCCTGAGGTGTGTACCAACATTTCTGACAGTTAACATGTTATTGGCCCTGAGAATTAAAAAGAAACAACACCTCAGGTCAGGCATCATCTTAGATTACCAGCAACTGCATTTAAAACAAATGTCATCAGCTTTATGAACCTGTCAGTAGCCATTGCAAGTGTACCAGCATTCAAAAGCACAAAAGATCATAAGACAGGGGACAGAATTAGCCATTGTGTCTGCTCCACCACTTGATCATGGCTGATCTATTTTTCCCTGTCAACCCCATTCTCCTGCCTTGTCTTCATAACCAATTACATCCTTACTGAACAAGAACCTGTCAATCTCCACTTTAAAAAAGACCCAATGACTTCATCTCCACTGCTGTCTTATGACAATGAATTCCACAGATTCGCCACCCTCTGGCTAAATAAATTCCTCCTCATCTCCATTCTGAAGATACGTCATTTGTTACTGAGGCTGTGCCCTCTGGTCTTAGACTCTCCCACTATTGGAACCATCCTCTCCATATCCACTCTATCTAGGCCTTTCATTATTCGGCTGGTTTCAATGAGATAGCCTCTCATCCTCCTAAACAACAGCGAGTACAGGCCCTGAGCCAGGAATGCTGCTCATACATTAACCCAATCATCCCCTGGATCATTCTCATAAACTTCCTCTCCAATGCCAGCACATCCTTCCTCGGATACGAGGCCCAAACCTCACAATATTCACAAAAGGAGCCACAATATTCATGTTTTATGATGTATTCCTTCCAACCCTTCTCTATTTAATTTTTCATTGAAGATTTATAAGGATTTTTCAACTGCAAGAAATTGGAGAGCTTTGATGAAAGGGGTGAAGGAAGTGATAAAAAAGAGCTAATGGTGGAGACATTCGACAAGTCAGGCAGTAATGGTGGAGACAGCCTCAGAGAACCAAGCCATATGGCACAGAAACTGGCCTCTCGGCCCACCTTGCCAGCCATCAAGTACCTACCTACATTAATCCCATTTACCAGCATTTGGACCACAGCCTCCTTACCTTGGCTATACAAGTGCTTGTTTCTTAAACATTGTGAAATTAACTGTGTCCACAAACCCCTCAGCCGGTGCATTACAGAATCCAGCCACCAAGCTGGAAACATTCTTCGTCAGATCATCTCTAAACCTTTATACCTTAAACCTGTACCTCTAGTTTCAGATACATCAGCCATGGGAATATTTTTTCATGCTAACTATTCACTCAAAGCCCCTCATAATCTCATGTATCTCCCTCGGTTACCTCGTCAGCCAACTCAGCCTCATAACTAAAACATTCTATCGCAGGCAATATCCTGGCAATACCTCTTTGCGCTGTCTCTAATGTTTTAACATATCTTTCTTACAGTGTGGTGATGCAGCTGTGGAGTATTGTGGAGTGGAGTATCCCTCCAGGACAGCACGATGGTGCAGAGGTAGAGTTGCTGCCTTACAGCGCCGGATATCCGGGTTCGATCCTGACTATGGGTGCTGTCTGTACGGTGTTTGTATGTTCTCCCTGCGACCACGTGGGCTATTTCCGGGTGCTCCGGTTTCCTCCCACACTCCAAAGGCGTGCAGGATGTTAGGTTAATTGCCTTCTGTAAATTTCCCCTCATGTGCAGGATAGAACTAGCAAACGGGTCGGCATGCAATTGGAGGGCTGAAAGGCCCGTTTCAACGCTGTATCTAAAACTAAATTAAATTAAACTAAGCTGTGGCCTAACCATTGTTTTATAAAATTGTACCATAAAGCCCGTACTCTTATGTTCTATGCCGAGTAATGAAGGTGTCCCACAAAACATCTTCACCACCCTGTCTGCCTTTACTGCCACATTCAGACATTTGTAGAACATAGAATAGTCCAGCACTGCAAACAAGCCTTTTGGCCCATAATTTTTGTGCCGAACATGATACCAAGTTAAAATGATCTCATCTTCCTGCACATCATCCATATCCTGCAATTCCATGCGCATCCACGTATGTATCTAAAAGCCTTTTAAACGACATAGTTGTATTTGCCTTCCCCACTCTCTCTGGCAGTTCATTCCAGCCCCCACCACTCTCTGTGTAAAAAAGTTGCACCGGTCATCCAATAAACTCTCATCTCATCTTGAGGGCATAAGGAATAGGGGTAGAATTAGGCCATTCGACCCATCATGTCTACTCCGCCATTCAATCATGGCTGATCTATCTCTCCCTCCTAACCCCATTCTCCTGCCTTCTCCCCATAACCTCTGACACCCGTACTAATCAAGAATCTATCTATCTCTGCCTTAAAAATATCCACTGACTTGGCCTCTACAGCCTTCTGTGGCAATGAATTCCACAGATTCATCACCCTCTGACTAAATAAATTAGTCTTAAAGCTATGCTCTGTAATGTTTGACAATTCCAAGCTGGGAAAAAGGCTCTGACTCTACCCTCTCTGTGTCTCTCATAAGTTTATATAATTCTGTTGAGTCTCCCCTCAACCTCCGATGTTCCAGGGAAAGCAATCTAAGACTATCCAACCTCTCCCTGTAGCTGAAATCCTCTAATCACATCTTTCCAGTAATGTGGTGACTAGAATTGCACGCAATACTCCAATACAGCCAAACCAAAGCCTGATAGAGCTGCATCTTGACTTCCTGACTGTTTATTTAAAGCCCCTAGCAATGACGCCAAGCATATCATATACCTTCCATAGCACCCTATCTTCTGGTGCTGCCACCTTTCGTGAGCTATGAACCTTTAGAGATATAGTGCGGAAACAGGCCCTTTGGCCCACCGAGTCAGCGCTGACTAGGACCACCCCGTACATTAACACTATCCTACACACGTGGGTCAAATTAAATCTTTTTACCAAAGCCAATTAAACTACAAACCTGTTTAAGAACGAACTGCAGATGCTGGAAAATCGAAGGTAGACAAAAATGCTGGAGAAACTCAGCGGGTGAGGCAGCATCGATGGAGTGAAGGAAATAGGCGACATTTCGGGTCGAGACCCTTCTTCAAACCTGTATGCCTTTGGTGTGTGGGAGGAAACTGGAGCACCTGCAGAAATCCCACGTGGTCACAGGGAGAACGTACAAACTCTGTACAGATAGCATCTATAGTCAGGATCGAAGCAGGGTCTCTGGTGCTGTAAGGCAGCAGCTCTACCACTGCGCCACTGTGCCGCCCGGACTCTCTGTCACAGGGAGAACTTGGACACCATTATCCCTCTGCACATCAATGCTGTTAAGGGTCTTGCCATTAATTGTGTACTCTCTCCTTACATTTATCCTTTCAAAGTGCAACACCTCACACTTGCTTGGGTTAAATTCCACCTGACACTTCTCCACCCGTTTCTGCAGCTGATCCATATCCATTCAGGGATCCCTTTATTTGTATACCATGATCCCTCTGTTACTTAGAATTCCCGTGGGCTCGACCAGAATAGAGTCAAAGCCAAAACCTACTACCCTGGCCTTAGCACGCAGGATTGCTAACCATGTCCTCCAGTATATTAATCAGATCCTGACAGAGGGCAAGGAGAGTGCATTGTTTCAGTCCTATGCATAAGGGCAATGTCAGAGTCACAAATCCACACACAGAGGTCCACCTCAACTTTATTGATTGGAACCCCTTTGAATATTGGACCAATTTGGATTGTTTTCTCCAGGGCATTAGAAGCTGAGGAGAGAACTGACAGAAGTTTATAAAATTATGAAAGGCATAGATAGGATGAACAGCCATGATCTTCTTCCTAGGCTGGAAATGTCCAATACTAGAGGCCATAGCTATAAAGTTTGAGGGGGAATTGTTAAACATGCTGGGCAGGTTTATTACACATTGCATGCTAGGTGCCTGGAATTTAATTTTAATTCTGCACATGAATATGGATGGAACGGAGGGAAATGGAGCATGAGCAGGCAGTAGGGATTAGTTTGGTTTGGCATCATGTTCAGCCCAGGCATTGGGGCCGAAGGGCCTGTTCCTGTGCTGGTTTCTATTTTGTTGAATAATTTTTACAAGTCCCTGAATGAAAGGTATACTTAAATGGTTGAAAAGTGACATGTTTAAATTACTCATTAAAAGTGTCAACAATTACTGAATTGACATTTAAAATAAAGGAAACACAAACTATAAAACAGACAAATAATGACCACATTAAACCAAATTAGAATAATTTTGGGTACACAAAAAAGGTGGAGAAACTCAGCGGGTGCAGCAGCATCTATGGAGCGAAGGAAATAGGCAACGTTTCGGGCCTCAACCCTTCCGTTTAGAATAATTTTGGCTTCTGTGGCAGATTCTGAGAGAAGGCTGGAGCAACCCGGATCAAGCAGCATCTCAGGAGAACATGGATAGGTGACAGTTTGGGTGAGGATCCTTCTGAAGACTGGATTGTGGTGGGTGGGGGTGGGGTGGAAAGCTAGAAGAATGGAGGGGCAGGACAAAGGTTGATACAGGTGAGGAAAGAATCTGAGAGGTTGTTCCAGAGTAAGTGGTGAGGAAAATGTAGACACAAAAGACTGTAGAATCTGCATTCTGGAGAAACAATTTACAGGAGGAATCGGTCTGAAGAAGGATCCCGACCCAAAACATCACCTATCCATGTTCTCCATAGATGCTGCTTGACCCACTGAGTTCCTCCAGCATTTTGCATCCTTCGCTGGAGAAACACAGTGGGTTGAGCAGCATCTGTGGAGGGAAATGGACAGTCAACATTTCATGTTGGGACCCTTCATCTGGACTTCATCTGTTAGTGAGTTCCAGACTTCACATTGGGAAATGCAAGCACAGAGTTCCAAGACTTGCTGTCATTTAAACCAGTAAAGATTTGTCGTACTGTTTGTAATTGCCAACATTCGCTATTCATGGGAGGGTGGTTTTGGAGGGGAGGATGCAACTCAAGCTGCGGAGCATCCTAGACAATGCAGCTCACCCCCTCCATGACACACTGGTCAACCTGAGGAGCACTTTCAGCAACAGACTGGTTCCACCAAGATGCAGGACAGAATGCCACAGGAGATCCTTCTTCCCTGTGGCTATCAAACTGGACCACTCCTCCCCCTTCTATCGTGGGATAGACTGACTCCCCAGCCCCAATCTTTGCACATCCCCTGGGGTAGACTGACTCCGTCCCCCCTCCCCAATCTTTGCACATCCCCAATCCTTTCTACTCGTCACTTTAATTTCATGTATTTTGTGTTTTTATGACTGTTGGCAGATCAATTTCCTTCCTGGAATAAATAAAGTTCTATCGTATCGCATTGTAACAAGGACTGGGCCAACTCTTCAGATTTGGTGCAAACTGTTTCTTGTTCTGCAAAGTCTCTTTGACCTGCTGGTTATTTTTTAATAGCTAGCACTTCACTTTTCAGTTTTCATCAGGGATGCCACCTGATCAGCTATGGATACACTGGCACTCATAGCAAGGTGAACTCACACAATAGGCTTTGTTTCAGACAACAGTGTTTGTAAGGACCAGGTCTACTCGAGGCCACAGTCCCCCTTCAGCAGTGAGGGGGCACAGGCAACTTGGATTCATCCCAGTAGCTCCCCCTTGGCCACAAGAGGATACGTTGACAGTCTCAGGGTTGTCCAAGTGGTTCAGTCTTCTGCTCCATCTTTTTACTAAAGAAAACCCCAGAAACACTGTTATGAGGGAGACCTTCCGGCCTCTCCTCTTGGATGGATCACCTGGGTTTATAAGGAGTGGGGCTGATGAGGTGCCGGTGACTTGGTCCAATAAGTACTAATTGGAAATAGACACAAAAAGCTGGAGCAACTCAGCGGGACAGGCAGCCTCTCTGGAGAGAAGGAATGGGTGACGTTTCAGGTTGAGACCCTTCTTCAGACCCTTCTTCAGGCCCCTATGTAGAAGGGTCTCGATCCCAAAACATCACCCATTCCTCCTCTCCAGAGATGCTATCTATCCCGCTGAGTTACTCCAGCTTTTTGCGTCTATCTTCGATGTAAACCAGCATCTACACAAGTACTAACTGGACCGAGCTATGGCCTGTTAGGCAGTGCCTCAGTTTGCTGGGGAGTGCCGGTGTTTTCCAGCAGCCGGCCGTTGTTTGTGCTGCTGGTCCTCGGCTTCCTCTGGCCCATCGGCCGGTGATGGGGATAGGAGTGGCCCTGAGGGTGGACGTGCCGTCACAATCCACATGACGACATTCTGGAAGGGTTCCTGGTCTGGGCTGCACGATGCGGTGTTGCTATGAAGGACTGGATACATGCAAGAAACATCAAAATTGGCACCGATCACCTGGAAGCAATGAGGTTTATGTTCATGCATTTTAACTGATGTCAGGCATGAAGCGGCACAAAATCAATAATGAAGAATCATAGATCACTTCATTCCTGGTGAGTCTGTCCACTTGGTGACACTAGGTACACCAGGTCTTGATAGAAAAGTTGTATAGTGGCTAATAGATATGTCTGTACAAGACTATGTCAGGGATGAACAGTATGTGGGATAGCTTTCTCAATTGAGGCTTCGCACGGCTAACTCTTCTTTGTGTTTGCATCTGGATAATGAGTTGCCAGTCTGTTTTAATTTAATTAATATTGTTGGTATAATCAGTCCTATGCTGTCGGTATAGATATTTTTCATCAGCAAGGTTGATTTATAAAGTTATATAAAAAGTTGCCAGGACTAAAGGGTATGAGCTATAAGGGGAAGTTGAGTAGGCTGGGGCTCTATTCCTTGGAGTACAGGTGGATGAGGGGTGATCTTATAGATGTGTATAAAATCATGAGAGGAATAGATCAGGTAGACACACAGTCCCTTGCCCAGAGTAGGTAAATTAAGGACCAAATGACATGGGTTTATGGTGAAGGGGAAAAGATTTAATAGGAATCTGGGGTGTAACTTTTTCACACAAAGGGTGGTAGATGCATGGAATCAGCTGCCAGAGGAGGTAGTTGAGGCTGGGACTATCGCAACAATTAAGAAACAGTTAGACAGGTACATGAATCGGACAGGTTTGGAGAGATAAATGCGGGCAGGTGGAACTAGTGTAGCTGGGACATGTTGGCCGGTGCTGACCTGAGCCCAGTGTTCTGTAACGTAACCAGGAGCAGTATCCCCAAAAAGAAAGCTGCATCAAAATACACTTGCAGTTTCTGACGTAGCTTTTGCAAATTGATCGCCAACTACATTTCAAAACCAAAGTGGTTTTCCCTTTTCTAAAGTAGAACTGATGAGAGACTAAATGTGAAACAGGCAACTTCAATGTTCTAAACTAAGCAATGCTCTGTTGCTGACTAGGAGTTGCTGGGAATAGTACAATCAATTCAACGATGCAACAAATGATGAGGACCAGCGGGAGAGCTTTAGGACAGGGGCAAGTCAACGGGCAAATACAGTTCAGGGAACAAATCTGCTACACTTGGTTGTTTCCTGATGTCTGAGAGGAACAAGAATGAAGAGTAAAATTTAGCCTTGCCAGTTGTACCTACATCCTGGAACCGATTTTTTTAAAAAGCCGAAACAAGGAATTGCAGATACTGGTTAGTACACATAAGGACACAAAGTGTTGGAGTTACTCAGCAAGTCCATCAGCATCTTAGGAGAACATGCACAGGTGACTTTTCAGGTCAAGAGAAGGGTCTCAACCCAAAACATCATCGATCCATGTTCTCCAGAGATTGAATTGAATTGAAATTGAATTGATGTTGCCTGACCTGCTGAGTTACTCCAGCATGTGGTGATCATTTTTAAAAAAGGTCAGATTATTATTAGAATACAGAAGCAGAACATATCACAGTGTGAACACATAGACGAGGCCACATAAAGGGGCAATAAAGAGACATATGGGATTCTGTATTAAATGTTTGAGTGTTAAAAAGAGTCTGTGTAGGTCTGTGCACGCTGGATGATGTTTTGAGAAATTGTAGCCTTATTACTATTAGAACAAATGTAAGGGGCCAGAACTACCTGTCTGAGCTGAATCAGCTCCAGGTCCGTTTTTTTTTAAAATTTGGTCTATATCAAGGGTCTTGAGACAGCACGGTGGCGCAGCGGTAGAGTTGCTGCCTTACAGCTCTTGCAGCGCCGGAGACCCGGGTTCGATCCCGACTAGATGCTGCCTGTAAGAAGTTTGCATGTTCTCCCTGTGACCGCGTGGGTTTTTCTCCGAGATCTTTGGTTTCCTCCCACACACCAAAGACATGCAGGTTTATGGGTTAATTGGCTTGGTGTAAGTGTAAATTGCCCGTAATGCATGTAGGTAAGATCGTGTTAATGTGCGGGGATCGCGGGTCGGTGCGGACTCAGTGGGCTGAAAGGCCTGTTTCGCTCTGTATCTCTAAACTAAACTAAACTAATCAAGATAGTGCATTTTGGAAGAGTGAGGGCAAGGCTCCTTGGTAGCTTGACAGAGATCATGTGCAAACTTCTCACAGATAGCACCAAAGGTCAGTGTTGACTCTGACTGGCTCTATTGGTTTTGCCACACAACACAGGAGAAGTCTCGACCCAAATTCCTTCTCTCCAGAGATGCTGCCTGTCCTGCTAAGTTACTCCAGCAGTTTGCGTCTACCTTCGATTTAAACCAGCATCTGTTGTTCCTTCATACACGGCAGAGGCTGTCCTCAGTGTAAATAAATAACCCTGCCTCCACAAAGTCTGTTCAGTGTTCTTAGCTTAGAGCTGTCTATTGTGTGCAGTGCAAGAAAGCCAGCCCACCACTAGTTTCTTAATGCCCCTGTCCCACTTAGGAAACCTGAACGGAAACCTCTGGAGACTTTGTGCCCCACCCAAGGATTCCGTACGGTTCCCGGAGGTTTTTGTCAGTCTTCCTACCTGCTTCCAATACCTGCAACCTCCGGCAACCACCTGCAACCTCCGGGAACCGCACGGAAACCTTGGGTGGGGTGCAAAGTCTCCGAAGGTTTCCGTTCAGGTTTCTGAAGTGGGACATGGGGCATAAGGGTATTTAATAATGAGCAATAGATGGTGCCTTGCCAGCTCTGCGTATGTTCCAAACATTTTAAAAATAAAAATGGGACTGGTGTTTCGCACAGATTTATTCCCAGTGATGCTTGTGGCTGATTGCTTCCTCATTTGCACAACATTAGAAACAGAACCTGTCTTTATAGTTTTAGTTTCAAGTTTTCTGCACAATCAAGTGCGCTGCCAGAAAGCAGATCCTGTGATCTAGGGACAGAATGCCGTTACTCTCTGTCCCATGGATTCAAGAAAGTCAAGAGTCAAATTTGTCCCGGAGAGAACAAAGAAATTCTTACTTGCTACAATATGTAAATATCGTACGCTGGAAACAATATGATAACTGAGTGAAAACAGTTGTGCGTGCATATAAACACATAACCACATATATATATATATAGGGCAGACACAAAATGCTGGAGTAACTCAGCGGGACAGGCAGCATCTCTGGAGAGAAGGAATGGGTGACGTTTTTGACTGATGTGTTTTGTAGTCAATGCCTATTATGTTCTGTGTGCTGAAGCAAAGCAAGAATTTCATTGCCCTATCAGGGACACATGACAATAAACTTGAACTTAAACTTGATGTCAGGAGGGTGGGCGGGACAGAGATAGAATGTAGTCAGAGGCAGTAAGACTGGTGGGAGAACTGGGAAGGGGGAGGAGATGGTGAGAGGGAAAGCAAAGGTTACTTGAAGTTAGATGTTCATACCGCTGGGGTGTAAGCTGCCCAAGCTAAATATGAGGTGCTGTTCCTCCAATTTGCGCTGAGCCTCACTCTGACTCAGGACAGAAAGGTCAGATTGGGAATGGGAGGGGTAGTTGAAGTGCTGGGCCACCGGGAAATCAGGCAGGTTAAGGCGGACTGTGCAGAGTTGTCCAGCGAAACGAATGCCGAGCCTGTGCTTGGTCTCGCCGATGTAGAGAAGTTGACACCTGGAACAGCGGATGCAGTAGATGAGGTTGGCAGACCTCTGCCTCACCTGGAAAGACTGTTTGGGTCCTTGGATGGAGTTGAGGGGGGAGGTAAAGGGACAGGTGTTGCATCTCCTGCGGTTGCAGGAGAAAGTACCTGGGGAGGGACGAGTTGACCAGGGAGTTTTGGAGAGGGGTGCTCAGATTCTACGACCATATACACACACACACACACACACACACACACACACACACACACACACACACACACACACACACACACACACACACACAACACACACACACACACACACACACAGCTGCTGCCAGGCAAAGACACAATACATCATGGGTCTCTAGTGTATATTCTACATGGGGTTCTCTAACTTCTCCATGGTTCTATAATGCTGCTCCTCGGAATGGCATTGATGCCCTATTGCAGCTGAGTGAGGCATGAAAAAGGTGGGGACAAATATCATTAAAGTTATCAGTTTCTTTTTTACCAGAAGTTACAAGATTGGGAGGTAATATTAGCAGCAGACATTAAAATGAAACCTCATGCAATCTTGGATCCAGACGAAGGCACTAATCACAACTGATCTGTCTCCAAGCTCATTGGGAAAATCGTCCTTGTGTGTAAACATCTGATGAGGGTACATCCTGTTTATAGATTACGAGTGTGAGAAAAACGTTGGCATCTGTAGAACTGTTCCTTCAGTTTCAAGATAATGATTGAAAAAGATCGGAGTGGTCCACAAGTTAAAGTCCTAAATTGGGACAAGGTGAAGAATTTTGATGGCACTAAACAGGAACTTGTAAAGGTTGACTTGGAGAGGCTGTTTGCAGGTAAAAGTCTTGCAAGATGAAGGTTTTTTATTAACCCTGGCTGATGACGGAGATTGAGGCTTTGGTCAGGGAAATGGAGGCTTACATCAGGTCTAGGCAGCAGTGATCAATCGGCTTTTAAGAAGTCTTTTAAGGGACTTAAGAAGGAAATTAGGACGGCAAAAATGGGCCTTAAGCCAGGCTTCCAGAGAGCACCATGGCCTACAAAGGGAGCTGCACCGTGGCCTACAGGGGGAGCCGCTGAGCTGGAGCGGACTGCGGCCCAAGATAACTCCTGGCGGTTTGTTCAGTTTTGAAGATTTTCTCATGAATAATGTGTAAAAGAATAAGGTCAGGTGCAGTTGCAAATATCTACATTGGTCACATTCCCCCGCACCCCTCCCCCCTTCAGTGACAAAGAGCTGAACTTGTATTTCAGGTTTCAATTCTTGTTTTTATCTCATCAATGATTTAAAATGCTTCGACTTGACTTTTCTGCGGGCGATCTCGGAAGCCAAAAATGGTTATTCTCCACAACATGATCACTAATGTAGTCATATCCTGCCTCCAGCCCGTACAAGCAAGAACCTATAAGGAAAAACAAATTTAATTTGCTGGTCTGGCCACAGTCTACTGAATCTTACAAGCTGAAGTCATCAACACATGCACAAGCTATGATGATGCCAGGTATTGGGAGCCTAAAAAGTGTTGCTGCCGTGTTGAACGTGTGGCTGGTAGAACTGCTGTCTCGCAGTGCCAGTGACCCAGGGTCGATCCTGACCTTGTCTACAAACAAAAACTGGGGCGGGAAGATCTGGTACAGAAAATCATAGCGGCAACAGATGACATCCTACGTGACTGCCGTGAGTCAGTGGATTGGCCCCTATTCAGGGAACCACTGACCAACTTGAATGAGAATGCCACTGCCGTGACTGATTGCATTGGTAAGTGCGTAGAGGAGTGCTAGCCAAAGAAGACAATCCGAGTGTTCCCCGACCAGTAACCATGGGTGAACAGTGAGGTTCATTCCCAGATGAAGGCTAGACCTCTGCGTCTCATTTAGCTTTGCCCTTAGAGTCAAACGATCCCGGGCGGTGCAAGAAATCGTGCTACAATCTTTGCAAAGTCATCATGAATGTCAAGAGACAAGACAGGGTCAAACGTGAGTCCTAGTACAATCACTCGGACACTTGTCCGCTGTGGCAAGGCCTGAATACTGCAAAGCGAAGTCAGGCAGCATCGCTGGTGATAGTGCGGCCCCTCCCTGATGAACTGATTGCATTCTATGCTCAATTTGAGGAGAAGGCCAACATCCATCCCATTAGACTCGAGCATGCCTTTTCTCGTGATCACTGTTGCAGAAGTTAGATCGGCCTTCGTGAGGGTGAACCCATGGAGAGCAACTGGCCCACACGAAGTCCCTGGCCGAGCCCTTTGGAACTGCATGGACCAACTAGCGGGAGTATTTACGGACATCTTTAATCTCTCTCTCCTCCGTTCTGAGGCACTCACCTGTTGAAGAAGCGAAGCAATGCACACACTGTATTGTATACATTGATGGCACCAACGTAAAGATGGTTGAAAGCTTAATGTTCCGAGGAATAAATATCACCAGCAATTTGTCCTGGACCAGACACTAGTGGGCCTGTCCCACATAGGCGATTTTTCAGGCGACTGTCTGAGTCAAATACACACACATCGCTTCCTTCACCAGCTTGTTATGTAGGCAGGGGACAGGGCAAGTGGGGGGAGCGCTGTCTGAGTGAAATTCACACGGTGCAAAGCCAATGTGATACAGACACCCACCACGATAAACAGGAAGGTTGCCGCTGTAATTAAGACGGTGAATGCTCAGTGTACGGGAAGGGTCACGTAAGTCCTTTATAAAGACGGGGGAGAGGGGAGAGAGAAGGGGGGAGAAGGAGTGTAGACAGCTTTTAAGAAGCCAGAGATACACGGCTGTGAAGCTCGGCGGATCTTAACATTACTGGCCGGTCATCCTTAGTTCTGAAAACTACTGCTTACATTTTTTTCCCAATGAGCCAATGAACTTCACCGGTCAGCACCGGCTACAACCTACGAGAATCTACGAGAACCTTTGACCTCCTGGCGACCCAGCTACGGCACGAGAATTCTTGCTACTCTCCATGGCGCCTTCATTCTGGTCACCGCTGATTTTTCAACATGTTGTAGGAATGCGGGAACTCCTCACGACCATGAAGGCAAATCCCCGGCAACCACCTGCGAATATTTGGCTACCGCAGAGTCTCCTGCAGTCGCATAAAAAGTCGCCTAAGTGGGACAGGCTTCCACTTCCTTAGAAGACTGAGGAAGTTCAGCATCTCCCCAACAACCCTTACCTATAGATGTGTTGTAGAAAGCATTTGATCTGGCTGCATCACAGCCTGGTTTGGGAACAGCTCCATCCAAGATCACAAGAGGTAGCTCAGACAATCACAGAAACCAACCTCGCTCCCATTGTCCATCTCTCCTTCATGCTGCCTTGACAAGGCCACCAGCATAATTAAGGACCAGTCTTGCCCCGGTCACTCCCTCTTCTCTCCTCTCCCATCAGGCACTAGGTATAGAAGTTTGGAAACGCATACCTCCAGATTCAGAGACAGTTTCTTCCAAGCTGTAATCGGGCAACCGAATGGTCCTCTCATCAGCTAGAGTCCTGACCTCCCATTTACCTCATTGGAGACCTTTGAACTATCTTTTTACAACTTTATCTTGCATTAAATGTTGTACCCTTTATCCTTTATCTGTACACTGTGGGTGGCTTGGCTGTAATCATGTATAGCCTTTTCTTTGACTGAATAACACACAAGCAAAAGCCTTTCACGGTACCTCAGTGCATGTGACAATAATAAATAAAACTGAATTTCAATTTGTGTGTGTGTGTGGGTTTGTAGGTTACAATTCTCCCTGTGACTGCATGGGTTTTCCTCGGGATGCTCCAGTTTTCTCCGACATCTCAAAGATGTGTGGGTTTGTAGGTTAATTGGCCTCTATCATTTGCTCCTGGTGTTTGGGATGGGATGTGAAAGTGGGGTAATGTAGAAGTAGTGTGAACGGGAGATTGATGGCCAACGTGGACTCTGTAGGCTGAATGGCCTGTTTCCATGCTGTATCTTTCGATGATTCAGTCATTGAATGAGTATCAAACCTGAAACTCTGTTTGAAGACACAAGAAACTGCAGATGCTGGTCAACAAAAAAAGACACAAAGTGCTAGAGTAACTCGGTGGGTCAGGCAGCATTTTTGGAGAACATGGATAAGTCACATTATTGGTCAGGACCCTTCTTCAGACTCTTTCCATTTACGCTACTTTACTTGAATATTTACAATAGTTTGTGTTTTGTTGATGATCTAAGACTTGGAGACATTGGCTGTTCAGGGCTTCTGCCTGACATTCACAGACAGTAGACAGAGGATCTTCCAAAATACACTCTCAAGAATTCCGTTTTCTCTCTTCGGGGTACGATTTCTCACCGTTCTGAGTTAGAAATTTTACATACATGCAAACCAAAGATCCTATAGCAGAGCCTCTGCTATAGGATCTTTGATGCAAACTACTCTGGTTCTCCAGCTTTTTTGTGTAACCTTCGATTCTCCAGCATCTGCAGTTCCCTCTTAAATACTCTGTTTCTGTAATACTTTCCCCTGCCACAGGAGGGCACATTTTACCCACTGTAGAATCGGCCTCGATTTTTTTCCCCCCAATATCTGTAGCCGGGATAGCCTAGGCAAATGGATTTTCTACTGTGTTCAAAATGTTATCGGTTTCAAAACTATTGACCTATGGTGGTATCAAACAGCTGAAGCAGCTTCCTCGACGGGCCTCACAGGAGCAAACACATTAAGATGCGTTCTTCTCCCAAGGTCGTGTTTGACAGGTTGCATTTAGGCTGGTCTATCTTTTGGCAATGGGATTCAGAGTAAGGCATGAGGGATCAGAGTAGAGTCCATGTTAGATGTATTGCCAGCATTGGTCGAGGTGTGTGTGTGTGTGTGTGTGTGTGTGTGTGTGTGTGTGTGTGTTGTGTGTGTGTGTGTGTGTGTGTGTGTGTGTGTGTGTGTGTGGTGGGGGGGGGGGGAGGGAGGGGGGGGGGGGGGTTGTCTGCACTAGGAGAGGGGGAAACCACAGCCAGGAATGGATGAGGAGGAATCGGGGAGTCGGGAGGATGAAATCCAGGAAAGGGAAGGCTGCTATCTGTGTGGGGTGGAGTGGAGGATTGGGTATGTGATTAGAAATTCGGTTCATAGTGAGCCAAAGGAAGGAATTGGAAGCGACCTGCAAGCAAGGTGGGGATTGGAGGTAGAACACAGGTGCTGGAGTAACTCTGCAAGGCAGGCAGCATCTCTGGAGGACATGGACAGACACGCGAGGTGGGAGATATTTCCCACGTTAGAGGATATTTCCACTAGTGGGAGAGTCTAGGACTAGAGGTCGGAGCCTCAGAATTAAAGGGCGTTCTGTGAGAAAGGAGATGAGAGGAATTTATTTAGTCAGAGGGTGGTGATTCTGTGGAATTCTTTGCCACAGAAATCTGTAGAGGCCAAGTCAGTGAATATTTTTAAGGCAGTGATAGATAGATTTTTGATTAGTACAGGTGTCGGATGTTATGGGGAGAAGGCAGGTGAATGGGGTTAGGAGAAAGAGATAGATCGGCCCTGACTGAATGGTGGAATCGATTTGATGGGCCGAATGGATTAATTATTCTCCTATCATCTATGACCTTAGATTGCTACGGGTCAGGACTCTTATTTCAAGGTGTCAGGCGCTGTTCACTGTTGTGTCGGTGCAAGGGGGGGGGTAGTAATATAGCTACGTTTTTAACTCTGGGTTCTCCCGGGTCAGTAGTGTGAGAGTAAGGCAATGTTCTGGGTCTCACCCATGGTTGGGATTTGGCAGGCCAGGTTTCCCTACTAACACAACAGTGCTAAAGGAGCCCTGAACCAGAATTGATTCATTGTGTGTCGGCTTGAGCTGCCACTGGATTTCACAATATTTTACTTTGACCCAGAAATTGTTGCTAAGGCAGTTCACACGAGTTTAAACCAATTTTCAGTGACATAGCAAAGAACAAACCACAGGAAGCTACCAACGGGTTTTGCAATGTAAAAAGAATGGTTAATGTTTAGTGCTGAGAGCCTGCTACAGGAGCTTCATTCACATAGCACGCTCTATGCTATCCCAACAACATCCCAAACAACTTTAATTTAATTACGCTTAGAGATACAGCATGGAAACAGGCCCTTCAGCCCACCGAGTCTGCGCTGACCAGCGATCCCCGCACATTAACACTATCCCACACACACTAGGAACAATTTACACATACACCAAGCCCATTAACCTACATGCCAGTGTGCCTTTGGAGTGTGGGAGGAAACCGAAGATCTCAGAGAAAGCCCATGCGGTCACGGTGAGAACATACAGACTCCGTACAGACAGCACCCGTAGTCGGGATCAAACCCGATTCTCCGGTGCTGCAAGCGCTGTAAGGCAGCAACTCTACCGCTGCGCCACTGTGCTGCCCAGGCTTCTTGACCTCCATTTCATGATAATAATTCAAGCCCATCAAATCGGGCCTGAATTATTCTCAGGCAACTGAACGGTCCTCTCATCAGTCAGAGTGCAGCCCTGACCTCCCATCTACCTCATGGGAGGCCTTTGATCTATCTTTAATTGAGCCAATTTATATTTTTGCACTAAATATTGTATCCTTTATCTATTCTCTGTGCACTGTGGATGGCTTGATTGCATTCACGTATAGTCTTTCCTGACTGGATAGCACGCAAACCAGAATAATTTCGCTGTAAAGGGCCTGTCCCACTTAGGAGACCTCCACTGCGACCTCTGGCGACCTTAAACGACTTTAAAAAAATCAAGGTTGCGGTGACCTACGACCTCCTACGACCTTCCACAACTATGCGTACGAACTCCTACGACTAGGTTGAAGACCTCCCTTGACCATGAAGAAGACCTCCTTCAACCTCCTTCAACCTCTTTCGACTATGTTGAAGACTGGCTTCGACCATGTACGTTTTACTCGAGGATGGTCTCTGGCAAATCATTCTGAACCATGCAAGCAAGGAAGGAACTAGTTTGGAGGATGTTAGTAAAAATACAACTACTGCTTTTGCTCCAGCAGCCTTTTAAGAAGTGCAGAAGGGGAAGAGCAAGGGTGAAGAGGAAGCACAAGAAGAGGTCTCAATGGGTGAATGGAGATAATGTGATGGACTGTCCCAGTCCCAGATGACTGGAAGAGAGTGGCACTGGGCTTTGACAAAAGATGGAACTTTAAGCACACATGTGGGGCAGTGGATGGCAAGCATGACATTCTTGTCCCTGTCCCTGTACCCCTCATTTTCCTTTCCGTACAGGATGGCATTCTGCTGGAACCATTCCTCAAGGTCCCCCTCCTGCTGCCTGGTGAACGTGTAGGGCATAACCTTCCTCCAGCCCTCCCTCACCACCAATGGGGCATCTGCCTCTGATGCTGTGTCAGACACAGGAGAAAGGGCTGCTTTGCTGCCTTCAAATGAGGCAGTGAGGGATGGGGTGATGGTGGGGACATATACTATCACCCTGGTCTCATAGAAACATAGAAACATAGAAATTAGGTGCAGGAGTAGGCCATTCGGCCCTTCGAGCCTGCACCGCCATTTAATATGATCATGGCTGATCATCCAACTCAGTATCCCGTACCTGCCTTCTCTCCATACCGTCTGATCCCCTTGGCCACAAGGGCCACATCTAACTCCCTCTTAAATATAGCCAACGAACTGGCCTCAACTACCCTCTGTGGCAGAGAGTTCCAGAGATTCACCACTCTCTGTGTGAAAAATGTTCTCCTCATCTCGGTTTTAAAGGATTTCCCCCTTATCCTTAAGCTGTGACCCCTTGTCCTGGACCTCCCCAACATCGGGAACAATCTTCCTGCATCTAGCCTGTCCAACCCCTTAAGAATTTTGTAAGTTTCTATAAGATCCCCTCTCAATCTCCTAAATTCTAGAGAGTATAAACCAAGTCTATCCAATCTTTCTTCATAAGACAGTCCTGACATCCCAGGAATCAGTCTGGTGAACCTTCTCTGCACTCCCTCTATGGCAATAATGTCCTTCCTCAGATTTGGAGACCAAAACTGCACGCAATACTCCAGGTGTGGTCTCACCAAGACCCTATACAACTGCAGTAGAACCTCCCTACTCCTATACTCAAATCCTCTTGCTATGAAAGCCAACATGCCATTCGCTTTCTTTACTGCCTGCTGCACCTGCATGCCTACCTTCAATGACTGGTGTACCATGACACCCAGGTCTCGCTGCATCTCCCCCTTTCCCAATCGGCCACCGTTTAGATAATAATCTGCTTTCCCGTTTTTGCCACCAAAATGGATAACCTCACATTTATCCACATTAAACTGCATCTGCCAAACATTTGCCCACTCACCTAGCCTATCCAAGTCACCTTGCAGTCTCCTAGCATCCTCCTCACTCCTAACACTGCCCCCCAGCTTAGTGTCATCCGCAAACTTGGAGATATTGCCTTCAATTCCCTCATCCAGATCATTAATATATATTGTAAATAGCTGGGGTCCCAGTACTGAGCCTTGCGGTACCCCACTAGTCACTGCCTGCCATTGTGAAAAGGACCCGTTTACTCCTACTCTTTGCTTCCTGTTTGCCAGCCAGTTCTCTATCCACATCAATACTGAACCCCCAATGCCATGTGCTTTAAGTTTGTATACTAATCTCTTATGTGGGACCTTGTCGAAAGCCTTCTGGAAGTCCAGATACACCACATCCACTGGTTCTCCCCTATCCACGCTACTAGTTACATCCTCGAAAAATTCTATAAGATTCGTCAGACATGATTTACCTTTCGTAAAAATCCATGCTGACTTTGTCCAATGATTGTCTCCTCCTCCAGGGGTCTCTCATGCAGGGCTACCTCCTCCTGCACTATCACCTCCTGTGGCATCACCTCCTGCCACTCCTCCTCCTGAGTGGGCAACACCTGCATGGCAAGTTTTTATGAGGGTTGTGCCCTCCCCCTGTGCTGCTGCCTTTTTGGTGCCATCTCAAAAACGCAAGCCTCCTCTCCAAAAAACTCTCCAGCTATGAATGAACATGCCTTGGATTGACAGAGGTGACGTTCTGCTGTTTAAATTACCTTTTTTTTCTACTGACTTATTTTTCACCCCGGAGCTATTACCTTCGACTACCGACGTCAAGCATCACAACTGACTACGACCAGCTTTTACCAGCTTCGACTAGACCTACGACAAAAAAAATATCGATGTTTCCCACGGCGACCTATTTTAAGTCGCGGCCAGTTTTTATCATCTTGAAAAATACGCCGCTACCTAGCTGAAGCCTCGACTACGCGGAGAGCACTTTCGACCACGAAAGAGAGTGACGAAAACCTCCTACGACATCGTGTCGACCTTCCCACGACTATGGGTCGCGGGCAAACTCGCCAGAGGTCGCGGTGGAGGTCTCCCAAGTGGGACAGGCCCTGTACTCTGCACATGCAACACTAATAAACTAAATGAACATGACCTGATTCAGCACCCGAGAGTCTCGCCCACCATCAGTTTGGAATGAGGTGTATCAGATCTGAGGTGTATGTCCCATCTTCTCATTCACATCAGATTATTCCTTTGCCCTTTTTTAATATGGCACTGCAACAAGCCATTTCACACATCCATGGAAAGTGAGACACAAGGAATTGTAGATCTGGAATCTTAAGCAGAATATAAAGTGCTGGAGTAACTAACGATCACACGGTGTATGTGACATTAAATGTCCTTTGTCTTGTTTTTGTCTTGTCTTTGATTGTTGTAGGCAGGAACTGCAGACCCTGCTTTAAACCGAAGATAGACACAAAATGCTGGAGTAACTCAGCGGGACAGGCAGCATTTCTAGATAAAAGGAATGGATAGCTAGTGTATCAGGTCTGGACCCTTCTTTAGACTTCAGAAGAAGTCACAAGTCCATTCCCTTCTCAGATGTTGGCTGGCCCGCTGAGTTACTCCAGGACTTTGTGTTTAAGTCTGTGGGAAAGGTTTCTTGTATGGATATAGTATACATAGCAAGTTGATGATAACGTTATTTGAATGTAGAAGAATGGAGTTTCATTTTGTATTGTGTGTTGAAGTATCACTTGTGTAAACTCAGTTTCGGTCCTATCAATAGGGAAATTCATTTTTCTGATGCAATGCTAACCACTTGCTGGAAATTGATTGGGTGCAGTATTGCCTTTTGGCCACAAGATGTCAGATTCCTACCTGACAGTAAATGTTGTTTCTGGTGCCAGATTATTTAAAACATCTCCTTTCCATGTAGCCAAGTTGCATTATTAATAAGTTTCCATGAGATCCTACATGCTACGCAAGGGGGGGGGGGGGGGAATCTCCGACTGGGACTACTACTTAAATAGCAAGAACGTAACGAGATGGTGGGACTGTCATATGAGGAAAGATTGAAAAGACTAGGCTTGTATTCACTGGAGTTTAGAAGGATGAGGGGTGATCTTATAGAAACATATAAAATCATAAAAGGACTGGACAAGCTAAATGCAGGAAAAAAAATTCCCAATGTTGGGCGAGTCCAGAACCAGGGGCCACAGTCGTAGAATAAAGGGGAGGCCATTTAAGACTGAGGTGAGAAAAAACTTTTTTCACCCAGAGAGTTGTGAATTTATGGAATTCCCTGCCACAGAGGGCAGTGGAGGCCCAGTCACTGGATGGATTTAAGAGAGAGTTAGATAGAGCTCTAGGGGCTTGTGGAGTCAAGGGATATGGGGAGAAGGCAGGCATGGGTTATTGGTAGGGGACGATCAGCCATGATCACAATGAATGGCGGTGCTGGGTCGAAGGGCCGAATGGCCTCCTCCTGCACCTATTTTCTATGTTTCTATGTTTTTATGTAATGTGGGAAATGAAAGTTTAGCTTAGAGCTACAGCATGGAAACAGGCCCTTTACCCACTGAGTCCACACCGACCAGCGATCCCCGCACACGAACACTCATCCTACACACACTAGGGACGATTTACAATTTTACCAAAGCCAATTAACCTACAAACCTTTTTGTCTTAGGAATGTGGGAGGAAACCAGGACACCCAGAGAAAACCCATGCGGGTCACGGGGAGAACGTACAAATTTTATACAAAACAGCACCCTGGTCTGGTTCGAAGCCGGCTCTCTGGCGCTGTAAGGCAGCAACTCTACCGCTGCGCCACCGTGCCGATTGGAGGATCTTTGCATGATGATTGCAAATTGAAGCTCGCACATCAATAAGAGTGGGAGAAATAAATTAGATACTTGGAGAGATTCAAATTAAATTAAAATAGAGAGGAAACTATATCAAGTTATACTGGGCCACTGCACATCCAATGCTGCGTATAATTCTGGGAAACCAAAGCAGAAGGCAGGAGTTTAAGGAGTGGTTATATTTCTGGGCAGATTCTCAGTGAAGAAAAGTTGACTACAGTCCAATTTCTTCAAAAATGCATGCAATGGGAACTTGCCGGGTTGGAACATATATTGTGAGGATACATAGAAACATAGAAACATAGAAATTAGGTGCAGGGTAGGCCATTCGGCCCTTCGAGCCTGCACCGCCATTCAATATGATCATGGCTGATCATCCAACTCAGTATCCCGTACCTGCCTTCTCTCCATACCCCCTGAAGTGCCACATCTAACTCCCTCTTAAATATAGCCAATGAACTGGCCTCAACTACCCTCTGTGGCAGAGAGTTCCAGAGATTGTTGCTCTGCGTGAAAAAAGTTCTTCTCATCTCGGTTTTAAAGGATTTCCCCTTTATCCTTAAGCTGTGACCCCTTGGCCTGGACTTCCCTAACATCGGGAACAATCTTCCTGCATCTAGCCTGTCCAACCCCTTAAGAATTTTGTAAGTTTCTATAAGATCCCCTCTCAATCTTCTAAATTCTAGAGAGTATAAAACCAAGTCTATCCAGTCTTTCTTCATAAGACAGTCCTGACATCCCAGGAATCAGTCTGGTGAACCGTCTCTGCACTCCCTCTATGGCAATAATGTCCTTCCTCAGATTTGGAGACCAAAACTGTACGCAGTACAAGATACTGGCCTGTTAAGTTTATCTGAAAGTGATGGTATGTGTGTGTTTTTTTTTTTTAATTGTTGCCTGTGGAATTGCCTGAATTTTAGGCAGATTGACCAAGGATGCGTTACTGCGATTACAGTGGGAAGATTAGGGAGCTTTGAACAGTAAATGTGGAGGTTCGAGGATGATTGTGTTTCTAGGGTGATGGCAGGGAGGGCTGGGGAGCTATGCAGGAAGAAACTGCAGATGAGTGAAGCTGGGATTAATGTTAAAATTGTACAAGGCATTGGTGCAAATCTGGAGTATGGTGTACAATTTTGGTCGCCCAATTATAGGAAGGATGTCAACAAAATAGAGAGAGTACAGAGGAGATTTACTAGAATGTTGCCTGGGGGGAGATAGGTTGAATAAGTTAGGTCTTTATTCTCTGGAGCGCAGAAGGTTAAGGGGGGACTTGATAGAGTCAGATAACTGTGGGGGTGGGGAGTGAGTGGTTGGGAGATGAATGATTGAATTAATATTTTGTTGTCACATGTTACAAGTTACAGTGAAATTATTTGCTTGTGTACCCAAGGTATGCAAATAGTTGCTACGTAAAGGGTGCAGACAAAGTTACAGAGTATTCGCGCCAGGTCATGTGGAGTGTTGGCAAGGGACAAATAGAGTTGAGATAACCCCCTGGGGCCTACAGTTCATTCCCATCCCCACACTCCCAAATCCCAAATCTCAACTTTTTTCACACAGAGAGTGGTGAATCTCTGGCACTCTCTGCCACAGAGGGTAGTTGAGGCCAGTTCATTGGCTATATTTAAGAGGGAGTTAGATGTGGCCCTTGTGGCTAAGGGAATCAGGGGGTATGGAGAGAAGGCAGGTACGGGACACTGAGTTGGATGATCAGCCATGATCATATTGAATGGCGGTGCAGGCTCGAAGGGCCGAATGGCCTACTCCTGCACCTAATTTCTATGTTTCTATGTTTCTATACTTAGAGGTTCTGTTCTTTGTGTTCCCTTGTCCTTGCCAGAATTCCCAGGGAGCAATGAAACAGGGATGAAAACATTGATAAATACAGATCCCGCCTCCTCAAAAAGCTTCGGTGATCCGCCTGCTTCAAAAGAATAGATTAGCTACACAATTTCATTAAAACCAGAAATGAGAATTTTGCACTAAGTGCTGGAGGAACTCAGCGGGCCAGGCAGCTTCAGTAGAGCATGTGGCCCAGGCAACAGAACACTCTTCAGACTCCTTCTTCAGCAGTGTCCCAACCTGTAATGTTGCCTGTCCATTCCCTGCTCAAATGCTGTGTGGGAAGGAACTGCAGATTCTGGTTTAAACCGAAGATAGACACAAAATGCTGGAGTAACTCAGCGGATAGGAAGGAATGGGTGACGTTTCGGGTCGAGACCCTTCTTCAGACTGAAAGTCACGGGAAAGGGAAACGAGATGATGTAGAATATTGTTGGTTGAGAGGAGAAGACAGATCAGACATGATTGAATGGCGGGGTGGATGTGATGAGCCAAATGGCCTAATTCTGCTCCTATGATTTATGAACTTATGGTTAACAATCTCTACCCGCCAACCTGCATGAGATGTAGTCTCAGGAAATGGAATCTGATTTACACGTAGAATTATCAGTGAAGGGATTGTTTGGAGTAAGGTTTCGGAGTAGAATTAGGCCATTCGGCCCATCAAGTCGTCGTTCAATCATGACTGACCTCTCTCTCTCCCTCCTAATCCTATTCTCCTGCCTTCTCCCCATAAACTCTGACGCATGTACGGGATGTCTACTTATTGTGATGCAATGTTTGTTCACTGTGAAACTGACCTTGTAAAACTAATTGCTGTTTATGTGTATATTGAGAAATATATCAATTTAAAGACGATTTCAAAGAATTGATAAGCAAATTGGGATTGTATACTGATGCAACTTAAACTTTGTATTGAAGAAGGGTGATGAAACCTCGTGTGTGAGTTCCTCATTGCCATGACCAGCACAGTATGAATCATTCTGTTGAACATGTGTAGGAAGGAACTGCAGATGCTGGTTTCAAGCGAAGATAGATACAAAATGCTGGAGTAACTCAGTGGGACAAGGCAGCATCTCTGGCGAGAAGGAATGGGTGACGTTTCAGGTCGAGACCTCTCTGCCTGTCCTGCTGAGTTACTCTGTGGAACATGATGCATATCTCCTGTTTGCTGGGATTATAAAATCCTATTTTATATCCCGGAACTAATTAGAACGAACTACCTGTGATTTGCTAAATCATAGGCCAATTTCCCAGTATTTTATCTCTTTGGAAAATTTACCTGTCAACCTTTTCCAAGGGATGATTAAACCAGGAAATGTTTTGTAGACTTTGTGGACTGTGTGGGGTATAACAGAATCCCTGTTATTAATGCACTCTACTTTATGATTCATTTTTAAAAGGAGTCACATATATATTAAAAACATCTACCTGGATTTATTATTGGATATTTTGAATTGTGGCTTCTGGTTCAGGGTATTATTCCCATTGCATCAATATTTCTACAAGGTCACATTTATCCTTCTTAGGTCTCTTCCTGCCTAAGCCTTGTTATGGAGGAAGGTAGGATATTTTTTCACTGCAAAAGGCGATAATTGGATCATATGCCAATGACACTTGATAGCTCACGCTGGGGCCAACCCCAACAATATGACATGCAGACAGCCCCAGTGAAGCCAACATTAGCTTAAGACATTTCACTTTGATGCAGAATCCGTGAGGGGAAGCAGAAAGACAGGAGGAGGCGCTGTGGAGCAGCTGGTGGAACTGCTGTCTCACAGCACCAGAGACCTGGGTTCAATCCTGACCTCGGGTGCTGTCTTGGTGGAGTTTGCACGTTCTCCATGTGGACTACATTGGACCCATTTTACATGCAGTATTTTTCAATCAATTCAACCAATCAGCACCCTGGGTGCGGGTTATAGATCCATTGCCTGCAACATCTGCACTTTTGGCCTTTACTTGATTTTTGCATAAGATATGAGCTTTGTTATATAAGGTCACACAGTGTGGAAACAGGCTCTTCTGCCCAACTTGCCCACACCGACCAACATGCCCTGTCGACACTAGTGCCACCTGCCTGCGTATGGTGCGTTCCATGCTGCTAATCAGGAAGAATTTTGGGGCAATCCCCTGCAGCTCCCCTGTATTGTCAAGCAACTTAAGGGAAATATAGAGCTATAAACATCTCTCGGATGTTTTGAGGGCTTGGTGGTTTAAGGAAAAAAATTAGCAGCTGAAAAAGAAGCCTGCTTGGGTGTAGGAATGCTAATTGCAATGATGGGAATCCCAGGAGGTCTATTTGGACCACATGGCTCACTTAACCTCAATGGGCGTTACTGCAATGATCTGATTATGGTTCGTCTGCCAGTGTGGCCTTATGGTTTTGTGCCATCAACAGATATTGAAACAAGCATGTGCAGGCGGAGGAGATTAATGTAACTTGGCATCACGTTCATTGTGGGACGAAGGGCCTGTTCCTGTACTGTTCTGTGTTCCAACCAAGAAGCCAACTGAGAGCAGCTGAATCGAGGGGAACTAAAGATGTGAGAGTAATTTGAAGGGAGTTAACACGAGGCGTGACAAACTTTGATTTGATTGTGCCAGGAACTACTGGTGTCCAGGTATTTACGTGAATAACATAGATAAATATTCAAAAGCAGATCCTGATTCAACGTAGCCAATATCCATAAACCCCTTCCTCATTCTTGATTTCTCTTCATTTCTGTCCCCATTCGACTCTCTCCTCTCAAACCTTCATAGCCAGTATGTATGTACCAGCGCTCGTTTTGACATCACAATCGCAATCACAATTACAATCACAATAATACTTTATTAACCAAGTATGTTCTGCAACATATGAGGAATTTCATTTGTCCAGTCAGTCATACAAATAAAAAGCAACAGAACACACTAAACACATTTTAACATAAACATCCACCACAGAGACTCCACATTCCTCATTGTGATGGATGGCGAAAAAATGTTCGAATCTCTTCCCTTCTTTGCTCTCCCGCGGCCGGGGGCCTCGAGCTCTCCATTGATGGGACAATCTCGATTCCCGTAGCCAGCGGCATTTGGTTCCTCTGCGTCGAGGCGATCAGCTCCTGCATCGGGAGTGTACTCTGATAAGGCCTCCAACTGCGTAGAAATTAAAACATCTTCTTTAATTATAGAAGTTTAATTGTAGCCTCCAATTTGTTACAAAAAATAAAGTACTTTTTCTTTTTGTATTTTAAAAGCAGGTATCATGTTGGGAGCAGGGTTTTATTAGTTCATAGCATTTCGGGCACAGTCAGCGGGTTTATTTCTTACACTTCCATGTGTTTGCCACAGCAGACGTGTAGAGATCATACATATGTATGAGAGGAGAAGCCCTTCTTGGTCTCATTAACATTGAAAAAGAATACCTCGAACTGTGGGTGTTAGCAACTCCACACAGCCAGGCAAAATAGAATTGTATTGAGGCATCATCAGATTAACTGAGGCAACGAGTTTACTTCTCGCTCGCTGGTCTTCTCCGTCCTCACTATTATCACTTGCAGCAACATTATTATTTGCCAATGCTCCCCCACCGCCCCCAAAAAAAATAAATCCAATTAGATAAAGACCAGTTCTCCTTTTATTAAAGAGCAAACGATGAGCACTGAGAGACTGGAGAAATACAATTTATGGATTAAATTTCCTTCATAGAAAGAGTTTGAAAAAAAAAAATCCGATTTAGCATGTTGAATATCTCCATTATGGCTCTTTCAGTGCCTCTGTGCAGCTCTGTGGATTTTTGTTTTTGTGATTAATCCTCATTTCACCCATGCCCGGCTCAGTTTCAATAATGTGCGTGCTGGTGCTTCGACTGGGTGGATGCAGAGGCCTCCTTTTCTTTCCTGTTAATTGGTTGAAGCTACCAGAATTCGGAGGCTACAGATGTCGCTGATAGTTTGCCTAGGGAGCACATTCAGGCCCATCTGTTGCCGTCTAGAAGCCCGTTCTTGTGTCCAAAAGGTCCTAATTTGATTCTTGTCAGAAACTAATGTAAATGCAGTTTGCCTCTTGGGTCACTGCTGGGTTTTTTTTGTGCCAGCGAGGTCCTCCCCCAGTTTTGTACGCCGTTCATAAAGGGCTCCAATGTGGAGTGAAGAATCCCTCTCCGTTAGTGGCACATTAAAACCGCAAAGTCCGCCCCCAACAATAGGCTTTTAATTTTATTCTGCATGTAATTAATTGAATCCTTTATGAAATAAAAAGTGGGAACTGTTGAAAATAAACACCTGAAGTTAACGTTGATTAAAACAATCCATAGAAGCTCATTTGCAGTTTGAGATGGAAATAAGTTATTTACAATTTATATATTTGTTTGCACTTTCAATCTGCAACACCTCTGTTCCATGATAGCGTCTTTTAATCAAACAATTGCACAACTTTATGTACAGCTGATAATAAATCACATGCTCAAACCCATCTGGTACAAATAATATTGATCAGGGGGACTATAGATGCTTTAAAAGACAAGCTCCCTGGTTAAGGTTCCTTTCACATTGCCTGTTGTATGTTGTGCCTGTTTTGTAGTTATTCGACTGTGGGTTAACCTGTGCATTGGGTGACAGGGGGGAACCACTAAATACAAGACCCTATTCATTTCTCCCTGGTGTCGATGGGTCCTATGCCTTTTTTCAACAAATAATTTTTAAGAATTAGGTTCCTTCCGTTATCGCGTTTTCCTCCCCCTTCCCACATTCCTGCTTTTTGATTGGAATGATTGGAACATACAGCATGGAAACAGGCACTTCAGCCCACCACTTCCACACCGACCACCGGTCACCTGTTCATATTAGTTCTTTGTTTAAGAAGGAACTGCAGATGCTGGAAAATCGAAGGTAGACAAAAGTGCTGGAGAAACTCAAGGGTTTCGGCCCAAAACGTCGCCTATTTCCTTCGCTCCGTAGATGTTGCTGCACCCGCTGAGTTTCTCAAGCACTTTTGTCCACATTAGTTCTTTGTTATCCCACTTTCATATCTATTCCCTAAACACTTGGGGCTATAGGGGGTTGCACGTAAGGTCATTGGGTCAAAGGGCGTGACGCATGGAGCAGCTCAATCCTTCTGGTGGACACGGCAGCCTCCGGATGTTAACATACAAAACGCATACTTTCTTACCCGTTAAAAACTGCCAAAATGGTCGATTTTTGCGCTGTAAATAATTGTGGAGGGTGACTGAGCTCTCTGAACCAAATGCTCTCGTACCTTTGCTCTGAACCCAAGCACCGAAGGAGCGCATCCCTCAGGACAGCCCCCGCTCTCCCCTCGGGGTCAGCGCTGTCCGGCCACGGCCACCCTCCGCCCACCCTACCCATGTGCAGCCGCACTGTCACGGGCTGTGGGTCGGCAGCAGACACACACGGGGCCGGGTGGAGCAGGGCCGCGGCTCCGGGCAGCGGACACACGGGGCCGAAAACCCGGCAATGTTCCCGTCAGCTGCAGCAGAGTGGGGGACAGTCTGGTCCCTCCGTCCCCCCACCAGAGTCACTGACCGCACTGCACCGGCACCCCGACCGACCTCCGACCCCCACCCCCCGACCCCCCCCCACCCCCCCCCCCCCCCCGACCATCTCCCACCACCATACCGCCCCGACCACCCCCCACCACCATATTTAAGGATGAAAATAAGTGTGATTTATAAAAAGGAAAAAACAGGGAGAATATTGCAGACTGATAGGTTAATCTGACTGTTCATTACCTCTATGGTCAAAGCTCAGTGTGGAAAAAGTAGCCCTAGACGTCTCTCTTAAATATCTCACCTGAAGCCTATGCCATCTAGTTTTAGAATCATCTACCCTGGGAAAAAGATTGTGAGAATTCACTTTATCCATGCCCCTCTTGATCTCAGCCTCATACGCTCCAGAGAAAAACATCCCAGTTTATTCAACCACTCTCCCTTTTCACTCCAGCTTGCAAGTCCAGGTAACATCCTGATCAATCTCTCCTGTACCCTTTCCAACTTAATGACATCCTTCCTATAGCTAGGCAACCAGAACTGCACACAGTACGCAAGGTTGGAGGAACAGCATCTCATATTTTGCTTGGTTAGCTTGCAGCCCAGTGGTATGAATATTGACTTCTCACTCACTTCAGCAAACCCCGGCATTCCCTCTCTCTCTCTGTCCCCCGCCCATCGCACCAGCTTCTCGTTTTCACCCAACAAACAGCTAATAATGGCCTGTTTCTTTTATCATTACATTTTTGCATATCTTTCCTTCATTGTTCTTTATCTCTCTACATCATTGTATATATCTCTCATTTCCCTTATTCCTAACCAGCCTGAAGAAGGGCCCTGAACCCCCAGCTTTTTTTCGCTATCTTCCATTTAAACCAGCAGTTCCTTCCCACACATGACTCCATGTGTGGTCTCACCAGTGACTTGTACAGTCCCGACCCTGGTACTTAATACTCTTCCCAATACCCTCTATGCCCGTGATTCAAGTGCTTATGAAGACACTTTGTTATTGCTGCCTGTTTAAGAAGGAACTGCAGATGCTGGAAAATTCGAAGGTAGATAAAAATGCTGGAGATACTCAGCGGGTGAGGCAGCATCTATGGAGCAAAGGAAAAGGTGACATTTTGGGTCGAAACCCTTCTTCATTGCTGTCAATGACCCGGCTTCTCTCATGCAGTGCCATCAGGTATTTCTCTAGGTAAAGAAGATACATCTCATATCCCCACGCAGCCTACCCCATCAATATCCCTTATCAATGTTATCTATCTTAATAATGTTGCTTCTTCACCTCCCGTGCTCCAGGGACAACATACTTCGCTTTTGCAGTCTCTCCCCACAAACGGAACTGCACCATCCCAGGCAACATCTTGGTAAATTGCATTTGTCCTCTCACCAGCACCATCACATCACACGGCGACACGGTGGCACAGCAGTAGAGTTGCTGCCTTTCAGTGCCAGAGTCCCGGGTTCGATCCTGACCATAGGTGCTGTCTGTATGGAGTTTTTACATTTGTTTGTTTTAGTTTTTTATTGTCATGTGTACCGAGGTACAGCCTGTGTGGAGTTTGCATCTTCTCACCGTGACCACGCTGGTTTCCCCTGGGTGCTCTGGTTTCCTCTCCCATTTAATCAATCAATTTTATTTGTGTAGCACATTTAAAAACAACTCGCGTTGACCAAAGTGCTGTACATCAGTGTAGGTACTAATGTGCTACATACAATGGTACACAGACCTAACAATACATACATAAACTGTTTACAGCGTCCCCTCAGAGGGACTCAAAAACGCTACGGAGTAGAAATAGTAGGTATGTTACAAAACCTACCTGAATCGTGGCTGAGCATCTGCCCCCACCCCGTGTGTGTGATTTTGGCGCTGTTTAGAGGGGGCGGGTTTAAAACGCGATTTTTACTAGGCTGTTCCACTCGAAAATGTTCAGCCTACTAAATAATTAACGGAAAATCGCTGAAAGACCCCGTCGCAAAAGGTATTATTAGTTTTTATGGCCTTGTATAATATTTATAGTAGTTTAAAAATCACTCTCTCACTCCGCAACCTCTCGCAGCCCCAGGGTTTTATAAAGCAAACAATTAAAGGTATGTACCTTATTTTTACATTAAATGGGGCTTGTATATATAACCCTATATTTTCTATAGCGAGTAGCTCATTTTGGGCTCTTTATATCCCGCAGTATTTTTCTGGGCACTTGAGGGCACAAATCCAGCGCAATGTGAACGTTCTAAACCAGCGCGTTCACAGGAACCCACTAGAAAGCCGATTTAAATTGACTTTAATTTACAGCAAATGAACACTAAATTCCTTCCATTTGGCCTATAAATTGATGTAAATGAGATTTAAAAATCATGTTTTATTGTGAATTATTTGTGAATATTATTTGGACACTTAGGCTATTTAAAAATGTTAATCATTTATTAAGAAATGGATAGATGTTTAGACTAGTAAGTGAAGTTTGAAATTAGCTACAAATGGGTAACTAACTAATTATATGCTTTAATTTCAGGTCATCCAAGTAAGATTATTTTATATTTGTTTCAGAATGCTTCAATCTATGATAACTGAAATTTTCATTCAGTTCTCTTAATTTTTAAGAAGGTTATGGGCTTTTGACTGTCCACGATCACAGCTTTTTTGTTATGTCCATAGAAAATCAATAGGGAACAAGATGCTAATTTCCGAGTATGAAAATGGCCATAACTTTTTTATTACTTGAGATATGAAAGTGAATTAGGTGTCAAATTAAACTTATTGTTATGCTTTATCTGATGGGATAAATTGCAGACTTGATTTTTTAAATCTCAAAATTTTGTAACATTGCTAGAAATAGGTTTTGAGACTCGACTTAAAGGAGTCGATGGAGTGGGCAGTTCTGATGTGTAGATCGGTGGGTTAATTGCTGTCTGTCAATTTCCCCCAGTGTGTGTGGGTGAGCGCTGAAATCCAGGGGGAGTTGATGAGAATGTGGTGCAAGGAGAATAGTAGAGTTAATGTGAGGTTAATGTTAGCAGTGGGTAGATGGGCCAAAGGGTCTGTTTCCATGCTGTATCCCTGTGTGAGTCTATGACCAATCTTTGTGCAATATCGTTCGAAGATTTGGTGAAATCGTGGGTCAATGGCACAAAGGAGAGTGTCAGTCAGCCTCATCAGAGAGTGCTGGATTCCATTTCAGGTGCCCACTGTGGCAGTGTTCAATGTTCAGCTTGTGCAGTGCATGTTGCTGCTTTAATAATCCAGAGCATATGTTCCAAACTCACCGTGCAAATGGAGAATATGAATCCATTTTTCCAAATATCGAATTAAGGCATTAAATTGCCATTGAAATTTAACTCATTCACTGATGTTTATTCAGGAAAGGAAATCTGCCAAAGATAGACACAAAGTGCTGGAGTAACTCAACGGGACAGGCAGCATCTCTGGAGAGAAGCAATGGGTGATGTTTTGGGTCGAGACCCTTCTTCAGACCATCCTTACTTGATCAGCCCTGCGTGATACTCACTGGCTGATGTTTGATTGCCCTTTGGACAATTTACACTAATACCAAGCCAATTTACGTACAAACCTATTAAGGGCCTGTCCCATGGGCATGCGACTCCATACGGCAAGCGCTACCTAACGTGGTCGCTTGAGCCATACGGCCTCGCGGGGTCGATTGCCGGAGCCGTATGGAGTTGTGCGGAGCTGGTCCCGACATCGCGCGGGGCTCCGAAAAACTGACCGTGTTCAAAAATTCCGCGCGGCAACGGCCTGCCGGCCCGCAGCCGCCTCGACACCGTACGTCACGCGTGACTTCACTCGAACTTCATGTCACTCACTCGACCTCCGCGTGGCCCCTGCTTCTGGTTAGGTCGCGCTTGCCGCATGGAGTCGCACGCTCGTGGGACAGGCCCTTAAGTCTTTGAAGTGTGGGAGGAAACCGGAGATCTCGGAGAAAACCCACACGGTCACGGGGAGAACGCACAAACGCCCATAGTCGGGATCGAACCCGGGACTCCAGTGCTGCAAGCGCTGTAAAACAGCAACTCTACTGCTATGCCACCGTGCTGCCCTGGCTCTTGGGAGAGATCTCCCTACTTGCCCCAAGGATATTAAACGTCCACCATATGGGACTGAAGCATAGCTGGCTCGGTAAGGATGGCAAGCTTCCAACCAGTCAAATAGATTTTTATGACAGTCCAGCTTCAGTGAGATCTTTCATTATACCTCTCACAAATGCTATTGGCAACTTCCGCTGTGCACACACGATTACTCAAAGATTTCTGGCCAATTAATTGCTGTATATCCAGAGTTAAATCTCAATGGAATAAACTGGACTCAAAATAGATTTAATTTTGACCGAAAGAATGAATTGGAATAGTCTTCAAAAATCTTGAGAACACATGAAGTAACGTTTCAGAACTTAATAATCTTGGGGGGAACACACTAAAATATAAATCTCCTATGTTCAATTTTTGCACCCTTCCTGAGAAGTGTCACAGAACATTCTGCTACAGGGCCTGTTGCTTTCCTTTTTCTTGACTTCTTGATTAGTAGGTGTCAGAGGTTATGGGGCGAAGGCAGGGGAATGGGGATAGGAGGGAGAGATACATCAGCCATGATCGAATGGCGGAGTAGATTTGATGGGCCGAACGACCTAATTCTGCTTCTTTCAGATGATCTAGTGCTTCTATTGTGGAGGCTTGGCCACTGTGAGCACTGGACAAGAACATATAATGTGAATTTTATTTAAATGACATGGAACCAAAGTAACAACTTTAGAATCATATAACCATATAACAATGACAGCACGGAAACAGGCCAACTTGGCCCATCTAGTCCGTGCCGAACACGTATTCTCCACTAGTCCCATCTACCTGCACTCAGACCATAACCCTCCATTCCTTTCCCGTCCATATAACTATCCAATTTATTTTTAAATGATAAAATCGAACCTGCCTCCACCACTTCCACTGGAAGCTCATTACACACAGCTACCACTCTCTGAGTAAAGCTGTTCCCCCTCATGTTACCCCTAAACTTCTGTCCCTTAATTCTCAGGTCATGTCCTCTTGTTTGAATCTTGAATGGGAAAAGCTTATCCACGTCAACTCTGTCTATCCCTCTCATCATTTTAAAGACCTCTATCAAGTCCCCCCTTAACCTTCTGCGCTCCAAAGAATAAAGACCTAACTTGTTCAACCTTTCTCTGTAACTTATTTGCTGAAACCCAGGCAACATTCTAGTAAATCACCTCTGTACTCTCTCTATTTTGTTGACATCCTTCCTATAATTAGGCGACCAAAATTGTACACCATACTCCAGAATTGGCCTCATCAATGCCTTGTACAATTTTAACATTACATCCCAACTTCTATACTCAATGCTCTGATTTATAAAGGCCAGCACACCAAAAGCTTTCTTTACCACCCTATCTACATGAGATTCCACCTTCATGGAACTGTGCACAGTTATTCCTAGATCCCTCTGTTCAACTGCATTCCTCAACTCACTACCATTTACAATGAACGTCCTATTTTGATTTGTGCTGTCAAGATGTAGCACCTCACACTTATCAGCATTAAACTCCATCTGCCATCTTTCAGCCCACTCTTCCAAATGGCCTAAATCTCTCTATAGACTTTGAAAATCTACTTCGTTATCCACAACACCACCTATCTTAGTATCATCTGCATACTTACTAATCCAATTTACCACACCATCATCCAGATCATTGATGCACATGACAAACAACAGTGGACCCAACACAGATCCCTGTGGCACACCACTAGTCACTGGCCTCCAACCTGACAAACAGCCATCCACCATTACTCTCTGGCATCTCCCATTCAGCCACTGTTGAATCCATCTTGCTACTCCACCATTAATACCCAACAATTGAACCTTCTTAACCAACTTTCCATGAGGTACCTTGTCAAAGGCCTTACTGAAGTCCATATAGACAACATCCACTGCTTTACCCTCATCAATTTCCCGAGTAACCTCTTCAATAAATTCAAGAAGATTAGTCAAACATGACCTTCCAGGCATAAATCCATGTTGACTGTTCCTAATCAGAACCTGTTTATCCAGATGCTTATATATATTATCTTTAAGTATCCTTTCCATTAATTTGCCCACCACTGACGTCAAACTAACAGGTCTATAATTGCTTGTTTACTCTTAGAACCCTTTTAAACAATGGAACAAAATGCGCAGTACGCCAATCCTCCGGCACTATTCCCGTTTCTAATGACAATTGAAATATTTATGTCATAGCCCCTGCTATTTCTACACTAACTTCCCTCAATGTCCTAGGGAATATCCTGTCAGGACCTGGAGACTTATCCACTTTTATATTTTTCAAAAGTGTCAGTACTTCCTCTTTTTTGAATCTCATAGTTTCCACAGCTACTATACTTGTTTCCCTTACCTCACATAATTCAATATCCTTCTCCTTGGTGAATACAGAAGAAAAGAAATTGTTCAATATCTCCCCCATCTCTTTTGGCTCTGCAGATAGCTGTCCACTCTGACTCTCTAATGGACCAATTTTATCCCTCGTTATCCTTTTGCTATTAATATAGCTGTAGAAACCCTTTGGATTTACTTTCACCTTACTTGCCAAAGCAACCTCATATCTTCTTTTAGCTTTTCTTAAGATTCTTTTTACATTCTTTATACTCCTCAAGCACCTCATTTTCTCCATGCTGCCTATAATTATTGTAGATCTCTCTCTTTTTCCGAACCGTGTCCAATTTCCCCTGAGAATCATGGCCCTTTCCAATTTATACTATTTCCTTTCAACCAAACAGGGACATAAAGATTCTGTACTCTTAAAATGTCATCTTTAAATGTCTTCCATTTCTCCTCCACATCCTTCCCATCAAACAAAATGTCCCAATTCACTCCTTTTAAATCCTTTCGCATCTCCTCAAAGTTAGCCTTTCTCCAATCAAAAATCTCAACCCTAGGTCCAGTTCTGACCCTCTCCATAATTATATTGAAACGAATGGTATTGTGATCACTGGTCCCGAAGTGTTCCCCAACACATACCTCCACCACCTGACCCGTCTCATTTCCTAACAGGAGGTCCAGCACTGCCCCTTCTCTAATAGGTACCTCTATGTATTGCTGCAAAAAACTACCCTGCATACATTTTACAAACTCCAAACCATCCAGCCCATTTACAGAATGTGTTTCCCAGTCTGTGTGTGGAAAGTTGAAATCTCCCACAAACACTGCCTTGTGCTTACTACTAATATCTGCGATCTCCTTACATATTTGCTCTTCCAATACTCGCTCCCCATTAGGCGGTCTATAATACACCCCTATAAGTGTTGCTACACCTTTCCCATTTCTCAGTTCCACCCAAATAGCCTCCCTAGACGAGCCCTCTAATCTATCCTGCCAAAGCACTGCTGTAATATCTTCCCTGACAAGCAATGCAACACCTCCACTTCTTGCCCCTCCAATTCTATCACACGTGAAGCAACGAAATCCTGGAATATTTAGTTTCCAATCACAGCCCTCCTGCAACCATGTTTCACTGATCGCCACAACATCATACCTCCAGGTGTCAATCCAGGCTCTAAGCTCATCCACCTTTCTTACAATGCTCCTAGCATTAAAATATACACATTTAAGAAACCCACCCCCTTGTATTCTCTGTTTATTATCTTTTTCTTCTCTCTCCCCTACATTTTGTGTCCGAGTGCTACCCTTCTCTGCCTCCTGCCTTACACACTGACTACTAGCTTTCCCTATTTGAGTCCCTCCCCCCCCCAACCGTTCTAGTTTAAAGTCTCCTCAGTAGCCTTTGCAAATCTCCCCGCCAGGATATTGGTCCCCCTCGGGTTCAAGTGCAACCCATCCTTTTTGTACAGGTCGCACCTTCCACAAAAGAGGACCCAATGATCCAGAAACTTGAATCCCTGCCCTCTGCACCAGTCTTTCAGCCACGCTTTTATCCTCCACCTCGCTCCATTCCTACTCTCACTGTTGCGTGGCACAGGCAGTAATCCTGAGATTGTTACCTTTGCGGTCTTTCTCTTCAACTCTCCTCCTAACTCCCTAAATTCTTCTTTCAGGACCTCTTCATTTTTTTTACCCATGTCAATGGTACCTATATGTACCACAACCTCGGGCTCCTCTCCTTCCCATTTCAGGATATCTTGGCCACGTTCAGACACATCCCAGACCCTGGCACCAGGGAGGCAAACTACCATCCGTCTGTCTGACCCCCTAACTATAGAGTCCACTATTACTAATGCCCTCCTCTTCTTTTCCTTACCCTTCTGAGCAACAGGACCGGCTCTGTACTGGAGGCCCGGCCACTGTTGCTACCCCCAGGTAGGCGTTCCCCCCCAACAGTACTCAAACAGGAGTACTTATTGTCAAGTTGTACAGCCACCGGGGTATTCTCTAGTCCCTGCCTGTGCCCCTTGTCCCTCCTAACCATGACCCACTTGCCTGCCTCCTGTGGTCTTGGAGTGACCACCTCTCTGTAACTCCTCTCAATGACTTCCTCGCTCTCCCTCACCATACGGAGGTCATCGAGCTGCTGCTCCAGGTTCCTAATACGGTCCCTTAGGAGCCCCATCTCAACGCACCTTGCGCAGATGTGGACGTCTGGAAGGCCATCAGATTCCTGTCTGAAGAAGGGTTTCGGCCCGAAACGTTGCCTATTTCCTTCGCTCCATAGATGCTGCTGCACCCGCTGAGATTCTCCAGCTTTTTTGTGTATCAGATTTCTTGACCTCCCACATCTGACATCCAGAACAGTAAACTGCCCTGGCACTCATACTCCGCTCTTACCTAGGATACAATACAATACAAAGTACAATACAATACAAACTGCTGGAAGAAATCAGCAGGGATCTGACTCCCAATCAGCTGGTCCCTCTTGTCTGCTTCCACCAATCAGCAGCTTCCTCAAGCCCACTTATTTTGAAATGCGATGGAACGTTGCAGATTTTGGCGCTCCTCCCTCTGCAACCGCTCCGCCGGCTCTCGGGCCTCTGTAAGAAGCAAGCCCCGCGCTCGAGTTTCAATCCTACCGCTTGGGTGTAGCTCCTCCCTCTGCGACTGTTCCGCCGGCTCTCAGGCCTCTGTGTGAACATGGGTGAGCGATCAGCATGATTCCCCATCCATTGTGATCATTGGATTGCTTTCACCTATCACGTGATTGTGCATGTGTGAAGATGTTTGTGCGTGCGTAGTTTAAAGCTATGGCAATGCTAATGCCAGTGGGAAACTTACTTCACATGGTTACAGAAGGCTGGCCTTTTTGGATGCTAGACTTTCATTTAAGCTGCAGAGATACAGAGCCGGAACAGGCCGTTCGATCACCTGTGATCACGTGTACACTAACACTATCCTACGCACTGGGGATTTTTAACCAAAGCCAATTAACCTACAAACCTGTATGTCTTTGGAGTGTGGCTGGAAACAGAAGCACCCGGAGCTAACCTACATGGTCACAGGGAGAATGTACAAACTCCATATAGATAGCACCGTAGTGGATTAAACCTGGGTCTCTGGCACTGTAAGGCAGCAGCTCTACCGCTACACCTCTGTACCACACCATCTTTGGAAATCTGGAAGGTTTACTTATGCCTTGATAGTAGCTGCATATTACCCATGCTTTGACAATAGAATAGACATCTCAGTAACATTGGTGCAAACTTTGAATCATCTGCCCTAGTGGTCATGCTGCAATTTTGTTTGGCAATGTTTCCAAAATTGTGCAAAATTGTAGTATGACTATGCAATAGATATTAGGGAAGATGATTCAAAGTTTAGTCAAAGGCATTGGCTTTAAGGAGCTTCTTGAAAAACAGAGATAGGTGGAGGCAGCACGGTGGCGCAGCAGTAGAGTTGCTGCCTTACAAGCCAGAAACCTTACAGCATCAGGTTTGATCCTGACTACGGGTGGTGTCTGTACGGAGTTTATACGTTCTCCCTGTGACCGCGTGGGTTTCCTCCGGGTACTCTGATTTCCTCCCACACTCCAAAGATGTACGGGTTTGTAGGTTAATTAGCATTGGTAAGTTGAAAATTTGTCCCTAGTGTGTGTAGGATGGTGTTGATGTGCAGGGATCGCTAGTGCATGCTGCATCTCAAGTCTAAAGTAAAGTCTAAAGGTGCAAAATGTTTTAGAGAGAAAATTCTCGAGCCTGGAGCATTGACAACTGCTGGTACATTTGCTTAGGGGAGAGCTATTAACAATGGCAAATAATAGGGAGACTAGAATTAGAGGTGTGGGTCGGTGACATCTTGCACGGTTATATAGCCGGTGAAGATCAGAAGGGAATAGAAGAACAAAATCATGGAGGGAGTTGTACACAAGGATCAAAAATTTAAAGCTAATGCGTCTGGGATACAGACTTGTGTACTATGGAATTTAAAAGGATGAGAGGGGATCTTGTTGAAACATATAAGATTATTAAGGATTTGGGCACGCTAGAGGCAGGAAACATGTTCCCGATGTTGGGGGAATCCAGAACCAGGGGCCACAGTTTAAGAATAAGGGGTAAGCCATTTAGAACGGAGATGAGGAAATGCTTTTTCACACAGAGAGTTGTGAGTCTGTGGAATTCTCTGCCTCAGAGGGCGGTGGAGGCTGTTTCTCTGGATGCTTACAAAAAAGTAAAAAAGTCAAAAGTCAACTTTATTCGTCACATACACCCGAAGGTGCAGTGAAATGAATTTGCCAGCAGCGGTACAATTACAAAAGAACACATAATACACAATAAGATTTAGCACAGACATCTACCACAGCATTCTTCACTGTGGTGGAAGGCACAAAGTTCAGTCAGTCCTCCTCCTTGTTCACCCGTAGTCGGGGCCATGAACCCTATCAAGAGAGAGCTTGATAGGGCTCTTAGAAATAGCGGAGTCAAGGGATATGGGGAGAAGGCAGGAACGGGGTACTGATTGGGGATGATCAGCCATGATCACATTGAATGGCGGTGCTGGCTCGAAGGGCCGAATGGCCTAGTCCTATTGTCTATTGTTTGCGAGTCACGACAGTGTTTCACTTCGGGTTTTCCAGATCATTTATTTAGAAGCTTTCATTGCATCGAGTTAGCCAAAGTTTCAGCTGGTTTTCAAGACTAAAGCATAAAAATTCAATGCAGTGTCCTGACCCAAAATGTTGCCTATCCATTCCCTCCCCAGATGCTGCCTAACCCGCTGAGTTACCGCAGCACATCCTGTTTTGCTCAATGCCATGTCCAACCTTTGTTTGTGATCTAGGTGAGAAGCAGAAGGTGGATCTATGCCGAGCTGATTGTTTCGTTCAGATATGCCTGAGCGGTAAAGGGAGCAGATGGCAGTGATTCTTCACCTTGACCTAGGATACACACAAGGTTCTTCCATCAAGGGTTAACACATCTGCCCCTCACAATAACACTTGTTTCATCAGAGCTCCGGTCATCAGGTGTCAGCATTACTGACAGAGTGCCCGGCGGACATGGAAGACAATTGTAACAGTTTCAGGAAACTGCTGAAGCATTTAGATGTGTTTTTATTCTCTGAGATTGACAGATAGTCAATCACAGACCCTGAAAACAAACCACATCCCAGGTAATTGAAACATCATAATTACATGGACAACAATGTGCCTCCACTGAGGAAACTAAGATACCCGTCTCAGCTCTGTGCCATTAAACACAAAATTAAAGGGCCTGTCCCACGAGCATGCGACTCCATGCGGCAAGCGTGACCTAACGCGGTCGCTTGAGCCGTACGGCCTTGCGGGGCCGGTCCCACTTCGATCGCCGGAGCTGTATGGAGTTGTGCGGAGCTGGTCCCGACATCGCGTGGGGCTCCGAAAAACTGACCGTGTTAAAAAATTCTGCCGGTCCGCAGCCGCCTCGACGGCGTACGCACCAACTCGTCGGGCATACGCAGCGTCTCGATGCCGGACACAGCGTCTCTACGTGGACGCAGTGTCTTGACGCCGTACGTCACACGCAAACTTCCCGCGGACTTCGCTCGAACTTCACGTCACTCACTTGACCTCTGCGCGGCCCCCGCTTCTGGTTTGGTCACGCTTGCTGCATGCAGTCGCATGCTGGTGGGACCGGCCCTGTTCGGGGATCACTCGACCTCCGCGCGACCCCCGCGGGGCCCCCGTTTCCGGTTTGGTCACGCTTGCCGCATGCAGTTGCATGCTCGTGGGACAGGCCCTTAAATCATATTCCCTTTCATACAATAAGTTTCTACATCCTGGAGCAGCCCGGTGGCACAGCGGTAGAGTTGCTGCCTTACAGCGCCTTACAGAGACACAGTTTCCAACCTGACTACAGGTGCTGTCTGAATGTAGTTTGTACGTTCTCCCTGTGACTGCGTGGGTTTTCTCCGAGATCTTTGATTTCCTCCCACTTTCCAAAGATGTGCAGGTTTGTAGGCTAATTGCCTTGGTATAAATGTAAAAATTGTTCCTAGTGTGTGTAGGATAGTGTTAATGTACGGGGATCGCTGGTAGGCGCGGACATGGTGGGCCGAAGGGCCTGTTTCCGTGCTGTATCTCTAAATCTAAAACATTTAGGACTTTTGCAAATGGCCTTTCTCTCGTAGCTTTGATATTTTCATGCTTCCCATCTGTATTAATGGCATGCAGATAATAGAAATTACTCTAGAGGGTAAATATCTGCGTGAGTAAATCTGGGGTCAAATTGCACTGGTCTGCAACGCTACATTGGTTGTTCTGTGGGGCAGAATGGGCAGCAAGTCGCAACTAGGCCATGGGCAGTAGAAACTAAGGCCCCACTTGCGAACCTCCTCCCATTCACACATGCTCTTTTCACAACATGACATTGGAAGGTATTTTCATCGTTTCTATGTGTCTCTGATGATAAGAGGCTTTTTCAAAGCAGCTGAAAAAATTATTTGATTTCACTTATGTGTAGTATGATTCAATTTAACTGGACAGCATGCAAACAAAATATTTTAAAACTGTTAATAACATATTAAAATAGATTACTTTAAAGATGCATGTAACAGCTGAATACTAAAAATTAAATTAATTACAATACCGTGAAGGAAACAAGCTACCTACCTTCACTTTTCATAACAATGAAGGTTGCCATTTCTATTGAACGAGTTGAATTGAATAAACTTTATTAATCCCCAAGGGGAAATTCTGATGTCCTTGCAGCACACTAATAAAACAATACAACAAAGTATTCATGAAGAAATTCAACACCAAACATAAAACATCCCCCCACAGTGATTCCCACTGTGGGGGAAGGCACAAAGTTCAGTCCCCATCCTCTTGTCCACCCAAAGTCGGGCCTATTGAGGCCTCCACAGTCGCCGCCACGGCGCCCGATGTTCTCGCCGGGTGATGGTACTCCGGCGTCGGGAGAACCCCCAGCGGCTTGAGGTGCCAGGAACGGCCGCCTTCCCAACGGAGCCCGCGGCTTCCAAGCCAACCTGACCGCGCCGGACGGAGCTCCACACACTGGCGATCTCTGCGAGAGATCCCAGGCTCCGGGATGTAAAGTTCAGTGTCGCAGCTGGCCGCTCCGCAGAACCGCGGCTCACCGACGATGTTTTCGGCAGTCCCAGCATACTGGTGTTCCAGCGCGGCGACCCAGGAAAGGCATCGCCCGCTCCACGACAGCGCTCCAGCGCCGCGCCGCCACCAAAGCCGATGTTCTGGGCAGGCCCCTCAGGAAAACGTCGCTCCAGGACCCGCTGTTAGGCCGCGAGGACAGGTCGAAGACGCTGCTCGGAGGAAGGCAACCCCTCCGACCAGGTAGGGACTTGGAAAAGCAGTTTCCCCCTCCCCCCCCACCCCCCCACACATAAAAATATTAGACCCCCTGACTGTACACTAAACGAACTAAAAATAACAAAAAAGAAGGGGAAAAAACGGACAGCTGCAGGACAGGCAGCCGTTCAGGACAGCGCCTCCTCCGTGTGGAACTGTGCAAGCTGCCAGCTGTGGATGGCTTTACACTAAGGGACTGATATGAAGTATATGGTAGGTCCATGGATCAAGCAAGTGGTCCGATGCACCGATGGACCCACTTGTTAGCTTTCATCTCAGTATAGCCTATTGGTATTGGTTTATTATTGTCACTTGTACCAAGATAAGTTCATACATTCTAGGAGCAGAATTAGGCCATTCAGCCCATCAAGTCTGCTCCGCCATTCAATCATGGCTGATCAATGTTTCTCTCTCGGCCTCATTTTCCTGCCTTCTCCCCACAACCTCTGACATCTGTACAAATCAAGAATTTGTAAATCTCCGCCTTAAAAATATCCATTGAATTGGCCTCCACAACCGTCCGTGGCAGTGAATTCCACAGATTCATCACCCTCTGACTAAAAAAAATCCTCCTCATCTTCTGTTTAAAGGTACATCCTTTTATTCTTAGGCTACGGTCTCTGGTGCGAGACTCTCCACATCCACTCTATCCAGGCCTTTCACAACTTGGTAAGTTTTACATGAGGTCGCCCCTCATCCTTCTAATGGACAGTCACCCAGATACAGTGAATAGCTTCTGTTTGCGTGATGTCCAGTCAAATTAAATCATACAATGCACGACTTACTAAACAATACAATCAAAGCCAAAGGCCAGTACAACAGGTAGTGCAAAGAAACAAACACCACAGTGAGCATATAGTGTAACAGCATAAGAGCATTATAGTTCATAACATCATGAGGTCATAAGTGATAGAAGAATTAGGCCATTCGACCCATCAACTCTACTCCAACATTCAATCATGGCTGGCCTATCTCTCCCTCCTATCCCCATTCCCCTGCCTTCTCCCCATAACCTCTGACACCTGTATTAATCAATAGACAATAGGTGCAGGAGTAGGCCATTCAGCCCTTCGAGCCAGCATTCGAAACACATTCACTGTGATCATGGCTGACCATCCACAATCAGTCCCCCGTTCCTGCCTTCTCTCCATATCCCCTGACTCTGCTATCTTTCAGAGCTCCATCTAACTATCTCTTGAAAGCATCCAGACAATTGGCCTTCACTGCTTTCTGAGGCAGAGAATTCCACAGATTCACCACCCTCTGTGTGAAAAGGTTTTTCCTCATCGCCGTTCTAAATGGCCTATCCCTTATTCTTAAACTGTGGCCCCTGGTTCTCAACTCCCCCAACATCGGGAATATGTTTCCTGCCTTTAGCGTGTCCAAACCCCTAATAATCTTATATGTTTCATTAAGACTACCTCTCATCCTTCTAAATTCCATAGTATACAAGCCCAGCCTCTCCATTTTATCAACATATGACAGTCCCGCCATCCCGGGAATTAACCTCGTGAACCTACCCACTCCCCAACCTGTCCCAGTCACCCTGCATCCTCCCAGCATCCTCCTCACAGTTCACACTGCCACCCAGCTTTCTGTCATCTTCAAATTTACGAATGTTACTTTTAATCCCTTCATCTAAATCATTAATAGAAACATAGAAACTAGGCGCCAATAGTAGGCCATTCGGCCCTTCGAGCCTGCACCGCCATTCAATATGATCATGGCTGATCATCCAACTCAGTATCCTGTACCTGCCTTCTCTCCATACCCCCTGATCCCTTTAGCCACAAGGGTCACATCTGACACCCTCTTAAATATAGCCAATGAACTGGCCTCAACTACCTTCTGTGGCAGAGAATTCCAGAGATTCACCACTCTCTGTGTGAAAAATGTTTTTCCTCATCTCGGTCCTAAAAGATTTCCCCCTTATCCTTAAACTGTGACCCCTTGTTCTGGACTTCCCCAACATCGGGAACAATCTTCCTGCATCTAGCCTGTCAAACCCCTTAAGAATTTTGTAAGTTTCTATAAGATCCCCCCTCAATCTTCTAAATTCTAGTGAGTACAAACCGAGTCTATCCAGTCTTTCTTCATATGAAAGTCCTGACATCCCAGGAATTAGTCTGGTGAACCTTCTCTGTACTCCCTCTATGGCAAGAATGTCTTTCCTCAGATTAGGAGACCAAAACTGTACGCAATACTCTAGGTGTGGTCTCACCAAGACCCTGTACAACTGCAGTAGAACCTCACTGCTCCTATACTCAAATCCTTTTGCTATGAATGCTAACATACCATTCGCATTCTTCACTGCCTGCTGCACCTGCATGCCTACTTTTAATGACTGGTGTACCATGACACCCAGGTCTCGTTGCATCTCCCCCTTTCCTAATCGGCCACCATTCAGATAATAGTCTACTTTCCTGTTTTTGCCACCCAAGTGGATAACCTCCCATATATCCACATTATACTGCATCTGCCATGCATTTGCCCACTCACCCAGCCTATCCAAGTCACCTTGCAGCCTCCTAGCATCCTGCACACAGCTAACACTGCCCCCCAGCTTCGTGTCATCCGCAAACTTGGAGATGTTGCATTCAATTCCCTTGTCCAAATCATTAATATATAGGGTAAATAGCTGAGCACTGAGCCTTGTGGTACCCCACTAGTCACTGCCTGCCATTGTGAAAAGGACCCGTTTACTCCTACTCTTTGCTTCCTGTCTGCCAGCCAGTTCTCTATCCACATCCAGTTTGTATACTAATCTCTTATGTGGGACCTTGTCGAAAGCCTTCTGAAAGTCCCTGCCAGTTTTCTTTCATAATCTATTTTCCCTTTCCTAATTAAGCCCTTTGTCCTCCTCTGCTGGACTGAATTTCTCCCAGTCCTCTGGTAGGCTGCTTTTTCTGGCTAATTTGTACGCTTCATCTTTTGTTTTGATACTATCCCTGATTTCCCTTATTATCCACGGATGCACTACCTTCCCTGATCTACAGCAGCTCTGAGTAAAGTCTGCCTGTGCTTTGCCTCTCCTTTTCAACTGTTTTCACCCCTCTGACTCACTTCTCTCCTCCCACTTGGTCTAGAGCCAATCAGTGTTTTCTCTTGCTTATCTTCTCCTCCTTCACAGCAGCTCTGAGTCCTGTATATTTAAATAGCTGTGGTACCAGCACCGAGCCTTGCGGTACCCCACCAGTCACTGCCTGCCTTTCTGAAAGAGACCCATTAATCCCTACTCTTTGTTTCCTGTCTGCCAACCAATTTTGTATCCATGCAGTACCCTGCCCCCAATACCATGTGCTCTAATTTTGCCAACTAATCTCCTTTGTGGGACCTTAACAAATGCTTTTTGAAAGTCCATTTATACTACATCCACTGGCTCTCCCTTGTCTATTTTCCTAGTTACATCCTCAAAAAAATTCCAGAAGATGAGTCAAGCATGATTTCCCCTTCATAAATCCATGCTGACTCGGATAGATCCTGTTACTGCTATCCAAATATGCGGCTAGTTCATCTTTTATAATTGACTCCAGCATCTTCCCACCACTGATGTCAGGCTAACTGGTCTATAATTCCCTGTTTTCACTCTCCCGCCTTTCTTAAAGAGTGGTGCAACATTAGCTACCCTCCAATCCACAGAAACTGATCCTGAATCTATAGCATATTGGAAAATGATCACCAATGCGTCCACGATTTCTAGAGCCACTTGCTTAAGTACCGTGGGATGCAGACCATCAGGCCCTGGGGATTTATCAGCCTTCAGTCTCATCAGTCTGTCCAACACCATTTCCTGCCTAATGTGAATTTCCTTCAGTTCCTCCACCCTAGATCCTCTGGTACATGAATGAATGAATGAATGAATGAATGAATTAATTAATTAATTAATTAATGAATGAATGAATGAATGAATGAATGATTGAATGCATGAATGAATGAATGATGAATGAATGATTGATTGATTGATGAATGAATGAATGAATGCATGAATGAATGGATGGATGAATGAATACGTTTATTGCACAATACTGTGCAACAAAATTCCATTACATCTCCTCCGGTTAAAAAATACAAACATGACAACCATTGACACATATGTACACTTATTAGTAAAAATAATAAATAAGTATTTAAAAAGAATTTTAAAAGAATGTTGCATTTCTTGGAATACTAGTACATCAGGGAGATTAATTGAGTATTCCTTAGTGAAGACGGATCCAAAGTACCTGTTCAACTCGTCTGCCATTTCCTTGTTCCAAATAATAAATTCACCTGTTTCAGTCTTCAAGGGTCCAACTTTGGCCTTAACTCATTTTTTCCTTTTCACACACCTAAAGAAGCTTTTACTATCCCCCTTTATATTCTTGGCTAGCTTACCTTCGTACCTCATCTTTTCTCCCCATATTGCCTTTTTAGTTATCTTCTGCTGCTTTTAAAAAAAAATCCCATTCCTCTGGATTCCCACTCATCTTTGCTATGTTATACTTCTTCTCTTTTATTTTTATACTGTCCCTGACTTCCCTTGTCAGCCACGGTCGCCTCTTACTCCCCTTGGAATCTTTCTTCCTCTTTGGAATGAACTGATCCTGCACCTGAATTATTCCCAGAAATACCTGCCATTGTTTTTCCAATGTCATCCCTGCTATGGTATCTTTCCATCAACTGGCCAGCTCCTCCTTCATGGCTCCATAGTCACCTTTGTTCAATTGTCTTACTGACACTTCTGATTTTCCCTTCTCCCGCTCAAATTGTAGATTAAATCATATTATGGTCACTACCTCCTAATGGCTCCTTTACCTCCTGTTCCCTTATCAAATCAGGTTCATTACACAACACTAAATCCAGAATTGCCTTCTCCCTGGTAGGCTCCAGTACAAGCTGCTCTAACAATCCATCACGGAGGCACTCCACAAACTCCCTTTCTTGGGGTCCAGTACCAACCTGAATTTCCCAGTCTACCTGCATGTTGAAATCTCCCAAAACAATCGTAGCATTACCTTTACTACATGCCAATTTTAACTTCAGATTCAACTTGTACCCTTTATTCAGACTACTGTTTGGGGGCCTGTAGATAAGTCCCATTAGGGTATTTTTACCCTTACAATTCCTTAGTTCTATCCATACTGACTCCACATCTCCTGTTTCAATGTCACCCCTTGCAAGGGCCTGAATTTCATTCCTCACCAACAGAGCTACCCCACCCCCTCCGCCCACTTGTCTGTCTTTTCGATAGGAGGTATATCCTTGAATATTCAGTTCCCAGCCCTGGCCCTCTTGCAGCCATGTCTCTGTAATTCCCACAACATCATACTTGCTCATTTCTAACTGAGCCTCAAGCTCGTCCACTTTATTTCTTATACTTCGCACATTCATATACAACATTTTAACTTTGGTATTCACCTCCCCTCTCACACCGGTTACTATTGGCCCTGACCTTACTCTCTTATTTCTCAAACTTTCCTTCCCATTAATTCAGGAGTCTTTTGTAACTTTTCCTGTACTCACTTCCCTTTAACTCCATCTTTATACTCCCAATTTGTCAACCCCTCCCCCCCACTATTTAGTTTAAACCCACACGTGTAGCCGTAGCAAACCTGCCTGCTAGAATGTCAGTCCCCCTCCAGCTAGGGTGTAACCCGCCCCTTTTGTACAGGTCACCCCTACCCCAGAAGAGATCCTAGTGGTCTATAAATCTAAATCCTTGTTCCCTGCACCAGCCCCTCAGCCACTCATTCAGATCCCCTATCTCCCTATGATGCTATGAGGATGCAGGGTGACTTGGACAGGTTGGGTGAGTGGGCAGATGCATGACAGATGCAATTTAATGTGGATGAATGTGAGGTTATCCACTTTGGTGGCAAAAACAGGAAGGCATATTATTATCTAAATGGCGTCAAGTTTGGAAAAGGGGAAGTACAACGGGTCCTTGTTCATCAGTCACTGAAAGTAAGCATGCAGGTACAGCAGGCAGTAAAGAAAGCAAATGGTATGTTGGCGTTCATAACACGAGGAGTTGAGTATAGGAGCAAATAGGTCCTCCTGCAGTTGTGCAGAGCCCTAGTGAGACCACACCTGGAGTATTGTGTGCAGTTTTGGTCTCCAAACTTGAGGAAGGACATTCTTGCTATTGAGGGAGTACAGCGTAGGTTCGCGAGGTTAATTCCCGGGATGGCGGGACTGTCATATGTTGATAAATTGGAGCGGCTAGGCTTGTGTACTCTCAAATTTTGAAGGATGAGAGGGGATCTTATTGAAACATGTAAAATAATTAAGTGTTTGGACATGCTAGAAACATGTTCCCAATGATGGGGGAGTCCAGAACCAGAGGCCATAGTTTAAGAATAAATGGTAAGCCATTTTGAACTGAGATGAGGAAAAACTTTTTCACACAGCGAGTTGTGAGTGTATGGAATTCTCTGCCTCAGAGGGCGGTGGAGGCAGGATGCTTTCAAGAAAGAGTTAGATAGACCTCTTAAAGATAGCGGAATTAAGGGATATGGAGAGAAGGCAGGAATGGGGTATTCATTGCGGATGATCAGTCATGATCACATTGAATGGCGGTGCTGGCTCGAAGGGCCGAATGGCCTACTCCTGCACCTATTTTGTCAAATGTCCCTGGTCCTGCCCTCTTTAGCACGAGGTACAGGAAGCAATCCAGAGATAACCACCCTAGAAGTACTGCTTTTCAGTCTTCTTCCTCCTGCTAAACTCGCATTGCAGAAGCTCCTTCCTCTTCTTCCCGACGTTGTTTGTGCCCACGTGCACAACTACTTCTGGCTGTTCAACCTCCCTCTCGAGGATGTTCTGAAGTCGGTTTGTGATATCTTGAACCCTGGCACCTGGGAGGCAACAGACCGCCCTTCATTCTTGTCTGCCGCCACAGAATCTCCAGTCCGCACCTCGGACAATGGAGTCACTCACCACTATAGCTCTACCCGACGTTGGTCTCCCCAGTCGAGTCTCATCGCTAGGATTGGAGTCACTGACCTGTCCGCCGCTTGTACTGGGAGTGTCGTCTGCCCCGTCAGCTCCCAAAAGAGTGGACCTGTTTTCATTTGGCACAGCCACTGGGTCTCCTGCACTCACTCCATGGTTACTCCCCTTTCTCCCAGTCACCTGTCTTCACTCTTCCTGTATCCTTAGCATTATCAAAAAGATCAAAAATCTATGCCTTAAAAATATCCACTGCCTTGGCCTCTACAGCCTTCTGTGACAAATAATTCCACAGATTCACCACCCCCCGAATAAAGAAATGTCTTCTCATCTCCTTCCTAAAAGAACGTGCTTAAATTCTGTGGCTATGACCTTTGGTCCTAGACTCTCCCACTAGTTGAAACAAACCTCTCCACATCCACTGTATCCATGCCTTTCAATATTCTGTATGTTTCAATGAAGTCCATCCTCATTTTTCTAAACTCTGGTACGAGTACAGGCCCAGTGCCGACAAATGCTCATCATACGTTAGTTAATTACTCATTCCTGGGATCATTCTTGTAAACCTCCTCTGGACCCTCTCCAGAGCCAGCACATCCTTCCTCAGATAAGGTGCCCAAAATTGCTTGCAATATTCCAAATGCAGCCTGATTAACACCTAATAGAGACTCAGCATTACATCCCTGTTTTTGCATACGTGCCCTCTTGATATAAATGCTAGCATTGAGCTAAGAAAAAGCTCAAGGTCCCTGCTGAGGTACTTTGGAAGATCAGGACTGCACCCTCGTTTATCGGAGAATTGTTCAGTAGTCAAATAACAGCGGGGAAATTGCTGGTCCTGAATCAGGTGGTCCCAAGGTTTCAAGCATTTGTATCTTATGACCAACAGGAGAGGGGAGAAGAGGGGATGATTGAGGTGAGAATGGTCCTTGATTGTTTTGGCTGCTTTCCCCAGACATCTTGAAGTCCATTGGCAGACACCCAGCAACTGACACTTGACATCAGCCTTATTGTGGTGCCAGGAGAAGCATTCCTCTTCCCAACAGCGTCATGAAATAAATCCCTTCAAAACGAGTTCTTTTCTTTTTAGAGCACTGTGACAAGGACCTCTGGTCAGGCTGTTCTTCGCCAATGGTTGGAACAGGTTCTGAAATTTGTGGCCGAAAGGAAGATCTTGTACCCAGCTGCCCACTTGTTTCAGGCAAGCATGCTCCGTGCCCATTTACATTCCCATTGGGAGATATGAAATCAAGTGGTCCTTGTGGTCCTTGCTGTCCCCAATGTACTGGGACGGGCCACTCACTGACAGCTACCTGTCAGGCACAACACAGTCCTGGGACAGTGGAGCTTGCCTCTGCTTCCTTAAAAAGGGTGGCACCACTTGTCCGAAATGGGAGGAATCTGTGTCACCATGACTGGTTGTAAAACTAAATTCAGGAGAATATTCAATGATGATCATGAGAGTTGTCCCGGAGTCCTGGATATAAAAACCCTTTCTGAACCAACAACAGCAAATTCAGCCAAGAATGGCAATTCCTTTCATTTGCCTCCACAGTGAGGAAAAAGTGACGGAGAGGCACTTTGAGATGCTGGCAAGAGCTGAATGAAATATGACCTCGTTTTGTTTTAATTATTGTATTTGTTTTGAGCTGCTTCCTTGTACTTATGTGTGTTGATTATTATATACCAAGAATGTATTAAGAGATTTTACATTGTTTTTGTTTTGTATACTTTTTATTCTGAATAAAGATTTAGTTTAGTTTGGAGATGCAGAATGGAAACAGGCCCTTCAGCCCACTGAACCATGCTGACCATCGATCATCCATTCACACTAGTTCTATAATAACCTACTTTCTCATCCACTCCCTGCACTTTGGGCCTTTTTTTGACAGAGGCGAATTAACCTACAAACCTGCACATCTTTGGGATTTGGGGGGAAGAACTGGTCCTCTACTCGCTGGAGTTTAGAAGGTTGAGGGGGGACCTCATTGAAACACAGAATAGTGAAAGGCATAGATAGAGTGGATGTGGAAAGGATGTTTCCACTGGTGGGAGAGTCTAGGACCAGAGACCATAGCCTCAGAATGAAAGGGTGCTCTTTTAGAAAGGAGGTTTCATTGTGGAACTCATTTGTGGAATTCATTGGCACAGAAGGCTGTGGAGGCCAAGTCAGTGGATATTTTTAAGGCAGAGATAGACAACTTCTTGATTAGAACGGGCGTCAGGGGCTATGGGGAGTAGGCAGGAAAATGGGATTCGGAGGCAGAGATCAGCCATGATTGAATGGTGGAGTAGATTTGATGGGCCGAATGCCCTAATTCTACTCACCTGTATAACATGTGACCTGGAGCACCCAAAGGAAACCCACGTGGTCACAAGGAGAACGTGCAAATGCCACCCAGGCAGCAATGAAGGTCAGGGTCGAACCACTGTCTGGTGCTGAGAGTCTGCACTCTACCAGATGTGCCCCTGTACCAGCCTAATTTTAAAATTAAGTTTAATTCTGAAAGAAAAACAAAAAATTGTTTTGAATAGTCTGCTTCTGAGTTGTATGAATCAGTGATTTTCTGGCCTTCCCTTTGAGCCTTTCATGGTTAGGGGGAAGATGCACCAGGGGTAAAACTGTCAAAGCCGAGTCCTTTAAAGAAGGTGGCAGGTGCACGTCGGAATGCGGATATCTGCACATTTCAGAACACCAGCAGCTGAGGCAAACAGCCCGGCGTCCATTTGAAGTACTGTGTACGAGGCTGGAACAAATGGCCCTGTTTGATGGATGTCCACTCTGCCCTGGAGAGTCAATCATTGAATACATCTTTTTCTTTTAAAAAGCAGTCATGTAGGTGCTGGGAAGTGTGTGCAATGTGTATATAAGTATGTGAGAAAAGAGTGCCGCAGCTGTCAATGTCCCAGCACCAAGCCCAGTCAGGAGTTTAGAAGCTGACAGATAATGCGCGCGGAGCCTGGCGTGTATTTTGATGTAACTGGAGCATTATCTTGCCCGGCTTGAGACCCACCGATAATTGATGACGGTTTAGTTAATCATTTCTCCCCTTTTGTTCACCAGGTAATTCGCCTGAAGGATCTTTTATTTGGCTTTTGTGTCCTCCCATAGGTAATTGATCACTCCACACCCAGGGAAGTTCGATTCATGGTCGGGCAAGTGAGTGGTCATGAATAACCAAGAGGTGGTAGCACTTCTACAGGAGTGCAAGCAGGCCCTCAATGCACCCCCACCGGAACCGTCAGAAGAAGAGAAGACAAAGTACTGGCAGTGTGAAGGTGAGAGTCTCAGAGAGGCTGAGCAAACAAACCCCCCCCCCCCCACCACCCCCACCACACAGACATGAAGCTCCACTTTCTGCCCTACAGTTTTTCTGACAGAGAAGTGCTGAGAAGTAAGTGTTATAAAAGTCTGAAGAAGGGTCTCGACCCGAAACGTCACCCATTCCTCCTCTCCAGAGTTGCTGCCTGTCCCGCTGAGTTACTCCAGCTGTTTGTGTCTATCTTCGGTTTAAACCAGCATCTGCGGTTCTTTCCTACACAGGATTTGTAGGGTATGAATGGGATGAAGCACAGAGCAGGGAAGGAAGCACATTTTTGTTATTGTGAATTGCTGTCAGTTCTCATTTTAAGCTCCAGTAAACACAAGGACTGAGTGGCTACTGCAATAGAACAGTCGGCAAAACCTTTGCCAAGATGAGCTCTGAGTGCACTATCATTAGTCCTAGTGTTAAACAGCATATACCCTATCGGTTCTGGTTTTTGCAAGCACGTGTATGCTCGCTTACTTCCAAACTGCTTTCTAAAATCATTAGATTTACAATGTGTCTATTTAATAACATGTCAAATTGCAATACATTTTGTATTTACCAACCTAAAGGAAACAAAAGCTTTCACACACTGCACTAGCCATGCTGCCTATTAATATGACTGAGGAAGGGGGGTTCGAGAAAACCTTTCATGGAGCAGTTTCTCAGGCTCATCTGCTTTGCAAAAGACCCAATCATTCAGCAAATGGCAGTGGGCCATCAACTGTATGCATTCATCACACCTTTCCACAAATCCCAGCTGTGTTGGTGAAGATAGTGTACCTAGTGTGGAGGCTGTGTGAGTAATTGGATTTTCAGTCAGGGTTGAAGGGGTTAACAGTGTAAACAGTGTGATTTCCTGACTTCAGCCTTGACAGAAGCAGCTTCATTTGGTGAAAAGTCTCAATTTGGTACGAAGTGCGACCACCATTTTCCAGCTTTTTCTCCCTGCCCTTTTCTTCCCACTTGAAATACAAGGCAGACTGGATTTAAATATTCACATCATACAGAATTGAACAATCCTGTCTTATAATGCCTGTGTATTAAAACATGCCGAGGGAAGAGACTGGAATCCAAGTCATTGAATTTAAAAAAATATAAATCAGTCATGCACATAGTCTTGAAATGCAGGTCCACGCACAAACATGGCAGAAGTTACGAACCACTTGTTTTAACAACCTTGCAAATAGTTCCTGGTGCTTCTGTAACATAATCCATCGAAGGTCAATGAGCAGTTGTGCGATTTCTTTGTAAACTGCACATACTTTCCATCACCCCAGCACTCAACAAAATCTGTGGTTAGCTCTTGGAAAAATTGTCGATGAGAAAAGTGTAAACAATGGGAACAATCGTAGGATGTCGTCAATATCAGAGTATGTGTTGGGTAACACCAGGCTATGCAGTCCATTGTGTGGCACGTTCCAACGGCGGCACCTTCCATTTATATTAGCTTTCAATGTAAGCAAAACACCCCAAGCCATGCTCTTAGATAAAATGTGATACCCAAGGAACATATGGAGGTATTAGGGAAGATGACTCAGTCGAGTGAAAAAGGCAGCCTATAAACAGTATCTTAAGGAAGTAGAAGGGGGATTTCAGAGTTAAGAACTTAGCAAGTAAAATAGCTCAACAACCTACAAATTAAAATAGGAATAGTGCAACTTGGTGGTTGATGGCCAGCATGGACTCAGTCACCCAATACAGTGCTGTATCGTTTTGTGTCTCAACCTGAGGCAGATTGATTCAAAAGGGCAGCACCGTGGCGCAGTGATAGAGTTACTCGATAGAGATCCTGACAACGGGTGCTGCTTGTACGGAGTTTGTACGTTCTCAATAAGAACGTATGAACCAGTGCTCCGGTTTCCTCCCACACTCCAAAGACGTGCATGTTTGTAGGCTAATTGCCTTCTGTAAATTGTAAATTGTCCCCAGTGTGTAGGATAGTGTTAGTGTACGGAGGATGCCATCTCAACGGCACTTCACTCCGCGCTCTCCCACCTCGACAACAGAGACACTTACGTAAGAATGCTGTTCATCGATTGCAGCTCAGCATTCAACACCATTATACCCTCTAAACTGATCACCAAACTCGGTAACCTGGGCATCGACCCCTCCCTCTGCAACTGGATACTGGACTTTCTAACCAACAGACCCCAGTCTGTTAGGTTAGACAAGCACACCTCTTCAACCCTCACCATGAACACAGGGTGTTCCACAGGGCTGTGTGCTGAGCCCCCTCCTCTACTCCCTCTTCACCTATGACTGCACACCTGTACATGGTACTAACACCATCATCAAGTATGCAGATGATACAACGGTGATTGGCCTCATCAGCAACAACGATGAGTCGGCCTATAGGGAGGAGGTCCAGCTCCTAGCAGCATGGTGCGCTGACAACAACCTGGCGCTTAACTCCAAGAAGACCAAGGAGCTCATTGTAGACTTCAGGAAGTCTAGGGGCGGCACGCACACCCCATCCACATTAACGGGACGGAGGTGGAACGTGTTTCCAGCTTCAGGTTCCTGGGGATCAACATCTCCGATGACCTCTCTTGGACCCACAATACCTCAACTCTGGTCAAGAAGGCTCACCAGCGTCTCTTCTTCCTGAGGAGACTGAAGAAGGTCCATCTGACTCCTCAGATTATGGTGAACTTCTACCGCTGCACCATCGAGAGCATCCTTACCAACTGCATCACAGTATGGTATGGCAACTGCTCTGTCTCCGACCGGAAGGCATTGCAGAGAGTGGTGAAAATTGCCCAACGCATCACCGGTTCCTCACTCCCCTCCATTGAGTCTGTCCAAAGCAAGCATCGTCTGCGAAGGGCGCTCAGCATCGCCAAGGACTGCTCTCACCCCAACCATGGACTGTTTACCCTCCTACCATCCGGGAGGCGCTACAGGTCTCTCCGTTGCCGGACCAGCAGGTCCAGGAACAGCTTCTTCCCAGCGGCTGTTACATTAACACTGTACCTCGGTGACTGCCAATCACCCCACCACCCCCCCCCCACCCCCCCCTCCCCCCGACACTCTTGACGCCAGGAAAAAAAAAATTGCACCACTATGACTGTATGTACGTAAATATATTTATTTATTGCTCATATTCTATGTTCGCTCTTCTAGGGAGATGCTAACTGTATTTAATTGTCTCTGTACTGTTCATGGCACAATGACAATAAAGTTTGAATCTGAAACTGAATCTGTACGGGGTGGTCGCTGGTCAGCGCAGACTCTGTGGGCCAAATGTCCTGTTTCCATGCTGTATCTCTAAAGTAAAGACTAAAGTAAAGATAGTCAGGCAGCAACTCCACTTCCTGTGCCGCTCAAGGTAAGAGATAGAGATAGCGAACATCATGACGGCATAGAGTCGTAGAGTGATACAGTGTGGGAACGGCCCTTCGGCCCAACTTGCCCACACCGGCCAACATGTCCCACCTACACTAGTCCCACCTGCTTGTGCTTGGTCCATATCCCTCCAAACCTGTCCAATCCATGTACCTGTCTAAATGTTTCTTAAACATTGTGATAGTCCCAGCCTCAACTACCTCCTCTGGCAGCTTGTTCCATTCACCAACCACCCTTTGTGTGTAAAAGTTACCCCTCAGATTCCTATTAAATATTTTCCCGTTCACCTTAAGCATAGGTCCTCTGGTCCTCGATTCACCTACTCTGGACAAGAGACTCAGTGAATCTATCCAATCCATTCCTCTCATGATTTAACACACCTCCATAAGATCACCCCTCATCCTCCTGCGCTCGAAGGAGTAGACTCCCAGCCTACTTAACTTCTCAAATGGAGGAATTTGGAAAGAGAATGAGTATATTAAAATCATGATGAGTTAAATGAAGGTCAAAGAGGATGATGGGTTGATGTGCAGGTTAAGGCACATGCAGTAGAATTTAAATGATCTCAAGATCATGGAAGATAGGACGCAGGAACCCAGAGGGAGTGCACTAGAAAAGTCAAATCTATAAGTAACACGGCTCATTAGGATTAGAATAAAAAGAGTTAATATGCATTTTAGTTTTTTCAGTTTTAATTTTACGGACACAGCTTGGAAACAGGCCCTTCAGCCCACTCAGTCCACACTGACCATCGATCACTTGTTCAGTCTGAAGAAGGGTCTCGACCCGAAACACCACCCATTCCTTCTCTCCAGAGATGCTGCCTGTCCCGCTGAGTTACTCCAGTTTTTTGCGTCTACCTTCGATTTAAACCTGCTCCTGCAGTTCTTTCCTGCACTCTAGTTACTGTAGGTGTTATCCTGCTTTCGCATCCACTGCCTGTACGCATAAGGGGCAACTTTTACCCAGGCTGATCAATCTACAAACACGCACATCTTTGGGATGTTTGGAAGAAACAGAGAACTCAGGAAAAAACTTATGAGGTCATGGAGAGAATGTGCAAACTCCATATAAACAGCACCCTCAGTCAGGATCAAACCGTGACCACAAATCTACCAGTGGCTTCCAGTATAGAAGCAGGAGTTAACTAGATGATGACAAAGAATGGCTAAGCTATAATGTGATGCTGTTCTGATTAATAATCCCCTTCAGACATGTAAATCATGTCAACACATGGACAATCCTGTCTGTGTTCAATCGCAGTTTTGCACATTGCCATCTACGGATTTGGCCAAACTTCAGGTTCAGGGCCATCATTTATGAACCAGCCCATATAATGACAAATGGACTGTAGTACTCCCAGCTATCAGGGAGAGAGCTGGATAGTACAAAAAGAATGTCTAAAACAATATTTTCCAATCTTATTTCACTAGCATGGTTCTGCCGATGTTACACAACGACGCTATTAATAGCAAAGCATTCAGACCACATTTAAATTTTGTTTTAAATGCGCAGAAACGGCACCGCTCCATACAGAAATGAAGCATTTGAAATTGACATTTGTTATATTGTTTAAAGCGCAGCTTTAACTGAAATTAGAGAGGGCGGCAATTAACGGCATCAGAAGAGGATGGATGGCAATGTGTTTGCTGATATTTCACTGTGACATTGAGAATACTCATGACATTGCTATCAATCTCACTGTGACCTGAGGTGCAGGTAGTTAATCACAACATACAAATATAATATTGTTTCTTAATGAAGGCCTCCCTGAAACATTGGAATCCTATTACTCTCTTAGCTGGGACCGCTTCAACTTTCTCATCTGGATGGGCCATATTTTTCCACCCTCTAGATTGTATCTTCTAGAGAACGTAATCGATTATGTTCCAGTTAGAGGAGTATAAGAGCCTCCAATAATCACCAATGATATGGTGCACTCTTCCAAAATGAAAGTGGGATAAGGATCTCTGTAGCCTTGCCCTCCGGCCATTGGGGTGAGCCAACAACCTAATTAAAATAAGGTGTAGGAAGGAACTGCAGATGCTGGTTTCAACCGAAGATCGACGCAAAATGCTGGAGTAAGTCAGCGGGACATGCGGCATCTCTGGTGGGAGGGATTGGGTGACGTTTTGGGTCGAGACCAGTCTGAAGAAGGGCCTCAACCCGCGACGTCACCCATTCCTTCCCTCCAGAGATGCTGCCTGTCCCGCTGTGTTACTCCAGCTTTTTGTGTCTACCTTGTAATTAAAATAAGGGGTGCATTTTAAGAATTTGCAAGCGTAGTCGGAGACCAAATTGGGAAATCACAAGCATCTTTATCCTGAATGTTCAGTTGTTAGTTTTAATACATAGAAGTTCATAACAAGAACACCCATAATTTCCTGATGTACACGCCCAGAATTTGTCCAATCTCTCCCTTGGAGTTACATTTTCTATCTCTCTCTGGAAGTTAAATCGGGTAGATTTCTAAATATATTCATTCTTAATGAGGGGGATATAACAGTTCTAACAATCTTAGCCACAATTGGGTTTTTTTATCAACACCATGGAGAACAATGGAGAAACTCAGAAATATGTAATAGCGATGTAGTTACTATATTGTCATGTTTTTCCCTCCTGTTAAAATACTATAATTGCTGTTCCTTTTTAGTTTGCTGGAGGATTATTGTACATTTATGCTTAGATGCCGGATGTTCCTCCAGTTCTGTTCTGTTGTACCAAGATGGTTACCTAACTTATGTTTGGGCTTGTCATCTGATAGCAAAAGATCGATAAAATGGGAAGGGTTATTCATCTTATTCTAGCTCATCCATTCTGCAGACCCACATGTGAATATCCAACTCCCGATTTCTGCACATATTAATAAATGTGCATGCCCGTGAAATTACATGTAAGTTGAAATTAAATTCCTCATATGTTGCAAAACATACTTGGCTAATAAAGTATGATTATGATTCTGATGATTATGAGGTTGTAGTGATCTGTTGCTGTAATGTTTCCAGGGGATCAGGGGACCCCCTCTGGGTCAGGGTAGAAAACAGGGTGGGTAAAAGGAAGCCCAGATTGAAATTCCTTTAGGACTTAAGGGCCTGACCCAGGCCAACCCAGAAACTCTCATTGAATTAATGTTAAAAGGGCATTAAGGGAGATAAATTCATCTTTATTTGCTTACTCTAAACATACGATATACTGATAGCACGCTGTTTCTCTCATGAAATGTTGAAGATAATGGAATTTCTTGAGAGTATAACGCACAGTCAATACTTCATTATGCATTCACCGTGAACTGATTACTCCTTCTATAAGATGCCAACTCTGTACTAATCAGGGATTGGTTCCACACAGGTGTGCAGAAACTAATTACCCACCATCTATCTATTAATATAAAAAACTCAAATCCGTCCGCCGTCCGTCCGCCTGCAGTACGGATCCCTTCCTGCCTTTCGATTCGTTCCCGTCGTGTGATGTCACAATGCCCAATGCTCGCAGACGTCCAATCGGGATGGATCCATTTACATATGCCTTTGCACCAGCCCCAGCCCCTGGTGACCGTGTCATCGTGTGATGTCACAATGCCCAAAGACATTATTGCCATAGAGGGAGTACAGAGACGGTTCACCAGACTGACTCCTGGGATGGCAGGACTTTCGTATGAAGAAAGACTGGATAAACTCGGCTTGTACTAGCTAGAATTTAGAAGATTGAGGGGTGATCTTATAGAATCTTATGTTTCTATGTTTCCCTCTCCTGGTCCCCTCTCCTCCCTCTCCCACCCATCCCCTCTCTCTCCCCCACCCCCTTCACTCTCTACCCCCCCCCTTCCCCCTTCCCTCTTCCCCCCGCCCCCTTCCCCTTTCCCTCTGTCCCTCTTCCATCACTCCCGCTACCCCTCTCCACCTCCCTCCCCACTCTTCCACTTCTCTTCCCCTTCCCCTCCACTCTCCCTCCCGACTCTTTCCCCTCTTTCTAATCTGAATGGAGCTGTGTATTGCATGCTCATCAATTGAAATTATCAAAAATAGGATTTAAAGTTTTGGAGTTACGCTGCAAGCAAACAGGGCCTTCGGCTGAACTTGCTTATGGCAACCAAGTTGCCCCGTTTACCCATATCCTACCTACCTGCATTTGGTTCATCTATCTATCTATCTATCTATCTATCTATCTATCTATCTATCTATCTATCTATCTATCTATCTATCTATCTATCTATCTATCTATCTATCTATCTATCTATCTATCTATCTATCTATCAATATATAAAACTCAAATCCGTCCGCCGTCCGCCTGCAGTACGGATCCCTTCCTGCCTTTTGATTCGTTGACGGCTGCTCCTTCCTATCAGCTTCCAACACACTTCGAAACAAAGTTGCAACAGGAACACTGAACTTTCCACCGCTGCCGCAGGCAGGGGAGGTGCAATTGAGGGAGTCAGGGGAGTGCTGGAAACTTACATTTGGCAACGGCTTCAATTCCATTGGAGGAGACGGGTGCATGGTGGAATATTGGGTTGGGGGAATCACACCATTGGGGGAGCAGACCCAATGGGTCTGCACTTGGTCTAGTATCAAATAAATATCTATTCCAAAGGCTCATTTCTGTCTGCTGAAAGAAGACTAACTTTTTCCTTTCTTCTCCATGCCTCCCCCCACCCCGTATCAGTCTGAAGAAGGGTTTCGGCCCGAAACGTTGCCTATCTCCTTCGCTCCATAGATACTGCTGCACCCGCTGAGTTTCTCCAGCATTTTTGTGTACTTAACAAAATATACAGTCGATCTTTACCTTTCCATTGTTTTAATTTGTGTCCACTAGTCATCACCAATCCATTAAATTGCAGAAAGTTATCTACATTCAAACGAGATGTCACACTCATCAGGGGTGACATAATATTGGTTGTTGGATGAAGAACAAGGTCACGTTGTAACAGATAACATATTGACATTCTACTGGGAAAGACGAGTCATAAAATACTGTAAATAGGGTAATTGCCTTTAAATTGCCCATTATTGTCCAGATATAAAAATTAAAATCAAGTCAAGTTGAGTACATTGTCAGGTACACAAAAATGCTGGAGAAACTCAGCGGGTGCAGCAGCATCTATGGAGTGAAGGAAATAGGCAACGTTTTGGTCCGAACCTCTTCTTCAGACTGATATCATTGTCATATGCATAAGTACAGGGAGGTACTGGTACAAAGAAAATCTTGCTGGCAGCAAAATCACAGGCATATAGTCCCAGACAACACACAAAAACACAAATTTTATATACATTACACATAAATTATACAGACTACTCGAGAGTTAGAAGAAGAAGAAGAGAGTCAAAAAACAATTAGAAAACTAGTCCATGGTGGTGCAAAAGACGGTGTTCTGCTCTCAAGGCAGAATTAGGCTTGTACTGGTCAGTTCAGGAACCTGTTGATTATAGGAATGTAGCTGTTCCTGAACTTGGAAGTGTGGGACTTCAGACCTCTGTACCTCGTGGTCAATGAGAGCAGGGAGAAGACAGCATGATGAAGGGAATATTTGATGATAGATGCTGCCTTCGTCAGGCAGTAGATGCTTTGGATGATGAGCGGAGCGATGCCCATGATGGAATGGGTTAGGTCTACCGCTCTCTGCAACCTCCAGGCTCTTTAACCCCCCTAACCCCACACCAGCAACGATCAACCATGGCCTTCTATTTGTTTCACTACATACTTTGGGTTTTCCTATTACGGTTTGGTTACCTGGTTATGAAGCAAGTAATTATTTCATTGTTCTGTTCCTGATACGTATGACATTTAAATATTCTTGACTTTTGTGCTCCATGCCTCAGGCCATGATGCAACCAGTTAGGATACTTTCTGCAGCACATCTGTAGAAGTTTGTGAGAGTATTCAAACATAGAAACATAGAAAATAGGTGCAGGAGTAGGCCATTCGGCCCTTCAAGCCTGCACCGCCATTCAATATGATCATGGCTGATTATCCAACTCAGTATCCTGTACCTGCCTTCTCTCCATACCCCCTGATCCCTTTAGACACAAGGGCCACATCTAACTCCCTCTTAAATGTAGCCAATGAACTGGCCTCAACTACCTTCTGTGGCAGAGAATTCCAGAGATTCACCACTCTCTGGGTAAAAAATGTTTTTCTCATCTCAGTCCTAAAAGATTTCCCCTTTACCCTTAAACTGTGACCCCTTGTTCTGGACTTCCCCAACATCGGGAGCAAGATTCCTGCATCTAGCCTGTCCAACACCTTAAGAATTTTGTAGCTTTCTATAAGATCCCCCCTCAATCTTCTAAATTCTAGCGGGTACAAGCCGAGTCTATCCAGTCTTTCTTCATATGAAAGTCCTGCCATCCCAGGAATCAGTCTGGTCAACCTTCTCTGTACTCCCTCTCTGGCAAGAATGTCCTTCCTCAGATTAGGAGACCAAAACTGTACGCAATACTCCAGACATGCTGAATCCTTTTAAAGTTCTTAGAAAATAGACACACCAATGTGTCTTCTTCATGATGATATCAATATGCTGGATGCTTTTGTGCATAAGAAACATTTTTAATGCTTGGTATTCATTTGTCTTTAACCAGTTTGAATGTTTGTCTCCCTGTTCTGCTGCTAAAACATAGCTCCATGTATTGTGGCAGATTTAATAGCCGTCATTTATTGGCTTTCTATATCTGTGCAGTCTCCTCTGTGTCATTTCTGTCAAAGATTGAAAAAAGCCCAATTTCCGCAAACACTCTTCAGAACAGTTCTCTGGCAGGAGGGATCAGCCTTGTGGCCCCATCTCCTTAAGTTTACATCCAAAGCTATAGAAGTCATTCAGTGCCTCAAAGTTTTTTTTTTTTTCTTTAAAAAAAAGGAAAGAAGCTTATCTTGCGATCACTTAGAATTTAGTTTGTTTAAGCCATCTTTATTCATTAGCACGAGGATTGAGGAAAAAAAAGCAAATGAATAGGTAGGTGGGTGTTATTGTGGGTGGATTAACTTCAGGCATGAGATAAAATTTTATTCAAAGCACTAATTTATATACTTTAACTTGTTGGGTATAGTTTCTGAAGTTTGACTGACTTCCAAAAGAAAATCAAAAGTTGTAAAAATCCTTTTTTTTTTCAATCTCCTTCATAACTCCAATAGGAGATCAGGGAAAAGGCCATGGAACTTCAGGGACCAATGCCCCTTTTTTTCAGTAGAGTCATCGGCTAAGCAGAGCTCACAAAATGGCCCCAGAAAATTGTGCTTAAAACAAATTGCAGGCACTTTGCTACAGTGTGCATTACTAAGTGTTTTGATGACCATCTCATTCCATTCCTGCTATGGTTCTTCATGCATAGAGTGTCATTGAAAAGATTTACTTCCTTTAAAAACATTTTTAAGAGCTGATTGAGTTTGTTTACCTGCAGGGCATGGTAGAGAAAAGCGCCCAGTGACAGACATACCGTCATTACGAGTCTTTTGTAAGAATTGAGCAGCTTGTAGTTACTCTCAAGTGGACGTGCTTTCACAACTTCAGATGCCACATCTTAGCATTCGCAATTGAGGTGTCTTTTATTTCTCTGAGATTTCCTTACACGAACTCTGACCTTCCTAGCTTCACTCTCTGCTGATCTGAGGACCCTGCTGAAACAGGCAAAGGAAATGAAGTGGCCCTTTGTACCAGAGCGATGGCAATACAAACAAGAAGTATGCGCAGAAGACAAAACAAACCTGAAAGATATCATCAGCGAGAGGCTGCCCGATCTGTTGGTATGAATAATGCACCTGTTTCTCAAAAAAAGCATTTCCTTTTTAAAAAAAAAAAAGCATAAGGGAAAGCCAAAATAGTTTTGCACTTAAACTGCGCACCATTATCATGTGCACACAACCGCTTCCAAGATCTTCTACGAGTGGGTGATGTTTGCAGTTGTTATTTTGTTATTTTCTTGCAGCACTGTATGAAAACCAAACGCATCCTGTTAGCCAAGTAAACGTGACCTCTCTCACATCAACGGAGATGAGCCAATATTCGAAGCATTTTGAAAGCTGTAGCGTGTGGATCATTATAAAAGATGGAGCTTCTCTCAACCCCCCCCCCTCCACCCCCAGTTTTTGAAACAAACAAAACAAAAACAGTCCATTCTGTCTGAGGAATTCAATTCAAAGTTTTCATGTTAGTTCTGTACTAATGACCGTTAAGTTAAAATTGCTTCCCCTCCAAGAAAATATGACCCGTGTTCATTTCATTTCACACTTTATTGTAAAGCTGCAGACAGATATTCTCTCTTTATGTTCACATTGAGTTGAATTTTCCACTAAACATGTTGGAGTGTTTTAACTCCTGTCATGTTTTGTGCATGTTTTGTTTTTGGAGGGACTAGGGGAGGAGGTTGTCTATAAAAGTAGTAAAGCTGTTTTTGTTCCTCCAAGACAGGAATTTATAGCTCTCTCTGACCTTCGTTATCCCACACAAAAGCTTTATAACTTTAGAGAGTTTGCCTGCATCAGAAGGCTTTCTCACAGAAGAAACACCTGCAGTAAACTCCCCAAGAAACCTGTGTATATGAGAGATTAATGCAGCAGTAATAGCGACCCCGTGTTTTTTGTATTATGCCTTCTCCCCAGGTAGACGGCTCTTTTCTGAGATGATACCAATTATTTATTGCTGAAACATCTGTTGATAACCGCAGCTGCCATTGCTGAACAAAGAAAATCATGGGGTCACACACTATTCAGGCCTAAAATCCAACCACATGCCAGTTCGCACCATTCACTGATACGAGCCCATAGGTTAATGTCTCTTCTTGAAATGTTTCATCATGCTGCTTAAAAAATACTTTGTAAACAGCACAGACCTTGCGATCGGCTTTGAACTATTATTTAATCACCACTGGTAATTTATATTCCTCTGCTATTGTGCACTTCTGAATGAGAAAGTGGTGGAAAGAAAGAATGTCAAACCTGCAAAAAGCGGTAGAAAGTGTGGCACTTTGCCCTGTGATATTATTTAGATTCAGAGATACCAATTGTTTTTATTAAGAAAGCACTGGGCACTTGATTTGCAATTTGTGGACATCTTTTGGGAGAATCATCATTAGCAAAGTTAGAAATTTTCTACAGAGTTCAAAGAATTATCTCTCTTTTAAATAATCCTATTAAATTGTTGTTAAGCTGCATAATTTTCAATAATCAAATGCATGTTGATTGTTCACAGGTACTAAATTGTGGGTGATGTTTTAATACTGAACCGTTTATATTCGGACAAAGAAAAATCATGTGTGGAATTTTTATCTTGATCATTGGGCAGGTGACACACAGTGGGTTTACAGTCTGCTCAATATTACTACTATTGACTTTGTTGTAACCAACAACTAAGGGCGGTGTAAAATCAGTAATGGTGTTTCCAGCAAATTTTCCTCCATTGAATGTGATCACCCAAACATCAAAGAAACCGTCCATTTGAAAAATGGTGAGACCCGTGTTTCTTTTCTCTCTCTCCCCTCCGTTCTCTGTCTTCTCTCTCTATTCACGCCTTCTTCAGGCAGATCACCTCCATTTAACAAGACTTCACCAAGTTCTCTCTGCCAGCACGAACACCATCTATGTCAACCAGTTTTCCTGTCGTTTTTTATACTTATCACTGACATTTTAGTTGTTCTCTCCACCCACCCCCCTCCCCTTCTTCTCAGCAACTTAATAGTGGCTTGTTTTCTGACATTTTGGTGCATGGAATGATAGACCATTCATTGATCTGAAATATTAACTCTGTGCATTGATAATCCGAAATGTCTAGAAAGCTCTAGACCCGAAACCTCCAGAGACGCTGCCTGACACTCTGAATTACTCCAGCACTTTGTGTCATTTTTTGTAAACCAGCATTTGCAGTTCCTTGTTTCCAAACTATCAACTTTTGCTTTCCTTTTAGATTTTCTAGCATCTTTTTAAAATAACTTTTCAGTCTTCTGGGCGTCTGACTAGGATTAAAATGGACTCTCTTCTCCAGCCAATTCTTGTGCCACCACACTCTTCATTAAATATTCATGTATTCTCCCATATGGCATGACATTGCGAATGGACTGCTGCCACACAGCATGCAATACAAGCTCACAAGTTATAGGAGTAGAATTAGGCCATTAGGCCCATCAAGCCCACTCCGCCTTTCAATCATGGCTGATATCTCCCTCCCAATCTCATTTTCCTGCCTTCTCCCCATAACCCTTGACACCCTGGTTCAATCCTGCCCTTAGGTGCTGTCTATGTAGAGTGTGCACATAGATGCACAAATTTCCTTTGGATTTTTCTCATTTCTTCCGATACCTCAAAGGCATTGGTTAGGTTGTGGCCGCTATGAATTCCTCCCCGCTCCCCACCCATGTGTAGATGAGTGGTAGAATTTGGGGAGTGATGGGAATGTGGGATTAATATAAACGAGTGGTTGATGGGTCTGTTTCCGTGCTGTATCTCTCTATAACACATCCGTTTGCTTCTGTTAACACCAGAGGAGGAGCTTCACCGCTCCCGGAATGTAAATATGATTCAATGGTTCAATGGTTCTTGATTGTCACGTGTACTAAGGTACAGTGACATTTGATTTGCCATCCAGTCATACAAATAAAAGCAACAAGATACATCACTACATAAATATTAAACATAGACTTAAACAGCCACCGCAGCGGCGTGGGAGAACCCCCAGGGCACACAGCATAAGCGGAGATCCACAGCCATCAGTTCAATGTCCGTGGCCACACGCGCGGTCCATCACCGTGATGTGACCAGAGTTGTACCGACCGCTGTCACTCTCTCCGCAGTCCCTGTCCACCCGAGCAGTCAGAGAGCCGTCCACACTCGCACTAGACTCCTGGATATCCTCATGGAGCAATATCCCCACAAACACCGAGATCACTGCACACACATCACTCCCTACGAGTCCTCACCAGTGCAGGCAGCACGGCCATCTTGTTTTTCCAACGACCGCACATTCCCCACTGTGATGGAAAGCAAAGAATTAACATTGAAAAATTGGCTTTATAACGTCCTTTTACTTGTATGGATCAGGAATTGCTTAATGATGAAGGTAGCTAATGTTTATTTCTCAAGCAATTTATTGTTTACTTATTGATGATGAAGGCACCTAATATTCCTCAAGCAGTATTATTCTCAGGTTTGACTGTGATTCACTCCAATCAGCTGCAAAAATGTCCTTCCTTGTTCATTTTTGAAATGACCCTTTCCCAATGATCAGTGGCCACACATGTTGGTACGGTGCAAGTGGTTTAGATTGGATTCTTTTCCCTGGCTGTGCAGTTTGTACATAAAATGACAAAAAAAAACTTCAGTCCAGTCACTCACGTTATTGGACATGAAAGTTTGGATTTCTCTGCAGATTCTTTCACTCTTCAGTAGACTCCAGCAGACGATGGGAGGAATAGACGGGGTAAACATAGAAACATAGAAAATAGGTGCAGGAGTAGGCCATTCGGCCCTTCGAGCCTGCACCGCCATTCAATATGATCATGGCTGATCATCCAACTCAGTATCCTCTACCTGCCTTCTCTCCATACCCCCTGATACCTTTAGCCACAAGGGCCACATCTAACTCCCTCTTAAATATAGCCAATGAACTGGCCTCAACTACATTCTGTGGTAGAGAATTCCACAGATTCACCACTTTCTGTGTGAAAAATGTTTTTCTCATCTCGGTCCTAAAAGATTTCCCCCTTATCCTTAAACTGTGACCCCTTGTCCCCAACATCGGGAACAATTTTCCTGCATCTAGCCTGTCCAACCCCTTAAGAATTTTGTAAGTTTCTATAAGATCCCTCCTCAATCTTCTAAATTCTAGCGAGTACAATCCGAGTCTATCCAGTCTTTCTTCATATGAAAGTCCTGACATCCCAGGAATCAGTCTGGTGAACCTTCTCTGTACTCCCTCTTTGGCAAGAATGTCCTTCCTCAGATTAGGGTAGGTAGTCAGAACCTTTTTCCCAGGGTGGAAATAACAAATACTAGAAGATGAGCTTTAAGGTCAGAGTGGGAAGGTTTTAAGCAGTTGCACTGGGCACGTTTTTATCAAAGTGTAGTCGGTCCCAGGAATGTGCTTCCGGGAGGGTGATTAAAGCAGATACAACAGTGGTGTCTAAGGGACTTTTAGATTAGCATATGAATGTTTCAAGGTTTCAAGGTCAATTTATTGTCACGTACACCAATTAAGGTACAGTGAAATTCGAATTACCATACAGCCATACTATAACAAGATCAATACGACACGCAGCTACATAAAAGTTAACATTAACATCCACCGCAGCGGATTCCCCACATTCCTCACTGATGGAAGGCAATAATGTCCAAACAACTTCCTCTTTTATTCTCCCGCGGTCGAGGCAATCGAAGCCACCGCATCGGAGCGATTGATGCTCCTGCGTCGGGGCGATCAAAGCTCCTGTGCTGGGACGGTCGAAGTTCCTGCGGCTTGGAGCTCCCAAAGTCAGTCTCTAACCAGCGACCACAAGCTCCACGAGTTAAAGTCCGCAGTCTCCAGCGGTGATGTTAAGTCCGCAGTCTCCAGCGGTGGAGCTCTCGAAGTCGGTCTCCAGCAAAGGCCGCCAACTCCTCCTTGTTAGGCGATACGATACGGAAAAATATCGTATCTCTGTCATGGTAAGAGATTGGAAAAAGTTTCCCGCAACCTCCCCCCCCCCCACATAAAACAAGCTAAAAAACAGTAAAAACATTTGTTTAACACATACAAACAAACAACAAAGAAGGATGGGACAGACAGGCTGTTGGTGGGGCAGCCAATGCTGGCGCCACCATTGGAAGGATATTGGAGCATGTTTAAGCACAAAAGTATATTTTGGCATCATAGTCGGCACAGACACTGTGGGCCGAAGGATGTGTTCATGTGTTTACTTTAGTTAGTTTATTGTCACGTGTACAGTGAACATGTGAATGTGTACAGTTGTCACAGGTACAGTGAAAACCTGAAAAACAGTGATGTTGCATGCTATCCAATCAGCGGAAAGACTATACATGATTACAAGTAAGTCGTCCACAGTGTACAGATACCAGATAAGGGGACTGCACTGTTCTAAATCAGTTATTAGAAATCTTGGAAGTTTGTAACTTTTCTTATATTATAAAAAAATATTAAGATGATCCGAAATAAAACAATTATTACAAGATGAGATCTATGGTCTGGAGAAATGGAAGGATTGAGACTGGTTCTCGAGTTTTTCTCCGATGGCTTTTATAATGAAAGAGTTCCTTATTCGCATGTTGAAATTAATATAATTCCCAGACTTCTACAGAGGGTGTGTGCAATCATGGAACTGGCCAAAAAAAAAGTATTAAGGGCCTGTCCCACTTAGGCGATTTTTTTGGTGACAGCCGGAAAATAGGCTGTCGCCACATGATCGCGGGATGACGCCTGTATTGTCGTGAGTTGGCTCCTCAAGTGTCGTAACTTTTCTCTTGGCGCCGCTGGATTTTGAGATGTTAAAAACCTTTCAGCGACAGTGGGCTTGACGTTGCCTGCCTTCTCCTGTCGTAGGTGCTGTTGTAGGCTGTCATAGGTTGTCTCCAGGATGATGACAGGTGACATTGGTTGTCGCCAGGTGCTGACCAGTGAATTCCATTGGCGACTACCTACATCAACCTACGTCAACCAGCGACTGAATTGTTTAAGAAGGAACTGCACATGCTGGAAAATTGAAGGTACACAAAAAAGCTGGAGAAACTCAGCGGGTGCAGCAGCATCTATGGAACGAAGGAAATAGGCAACGTTTGGGGCCGAAACGTTGAAGGGTCTGAAAAAGGGTTTTGGCCTGAAACGTTGCCTATTTCATTCGCTCCATAGATGCTGCTGCACTCGCTGAGTTTCTCCATCTTTTTTGTGTACCGGCGACTGAATTGTCTTCAGTTGTCGCCGATAGGGTCGTTGCTTGTCGTAGCTTGTTGGGGGTGGACGTAGGTTGACTTTAGTTGTCGTAGGTGGTCGCCTTTATGGTGGTAGGTTGTCATAGGTGTGGTCATTGGTGGACGTCCTAAGTCGCGATGATTGAGTCGCCGGATGTTGGTAGATTGCCGTAGCTTGACATCGACGAGGTGGTAGGATGACGTAGACATTGTCGTAGAGGGGGTCCAGTCGCCGTTTTATCGGCAACCTGCTACGACTGTGACAGTCGCCGACAGTCACCGAAAAAATTGCGTAAGTGGGACAGGCCCTTTATTCAGCAAAATTAGACACAAAATCCCGGAGTAACTCAGCAGGTCAGGCAGCATCTCTGGAGAAAAGGAATAGGTGATGTTTCGGGTCGGAACCCTTCTTCAGACTGAAAGAAGGAAGGGTGGCCTGTTGTTGGCTGGGAAAGATGTGCTAATGAGAGGGATACCAGGTTGCGAACGGTGAAACTGGTAGGACAACTAGGGTGGGGGAGGGGGAGAAAAGAGTGGTGGGGAGGGAACGCAAGAGTTATTTGAAATTATAGCACTCAATGTTCATACCGCTGAGTAGTAAGTTTCCCAAGCGAAATATGATGCGCTGTTCCCCTAATTTGCGTATAGCCTCATTTCGCAAACTCTCCAAGTTACATTCTTAAATTCAACCACCTTCTATCGCTCTACAACCTACCACATCAGTGACACCTTTTGGAGCTGGGAAATAATTGCAAGGCAGTGCTGATCCATTGGACTAGCAGGCAGTGATATCGCCCAAGATGCTGCAGTGGTAACCCAGCATTTATATAACAAATACCATCAGACTGGATATCACAAAGAATCTTGTATAAATGCTTGATTCTTGCAACGATCAGATGATTGTGCAGCTCTCCCACAATCATCCTTGTTCCATTGCATAGTCTTGGGGGTTCCAAGTTTCTCATTAACATGAATGAAGATCCTTTTTTCAACTACAATTTGTGTGGTGGTAATCCAGAGATCTCGAGTGAATCGAGTAATTCTGTTGGGAAGTGAGTCGCATTAGTTCCCTCAGTGACAGCATTGAAAGAAAAGTACTCCTAAATGATTCCAGGGAAGCATCTGATACATGTAGAATTGATGCTCCTCATGGTATCGTTCTGCGGAACCAAGATACAATTGTCGGAGAATAATTCTGCAGGATAATCAAATGCGGAAGAGATGTAGTCAATCCAATCCTGCAGTGTTCTTGCTGATAGAACCATGTCTTGTGGCATTTCAATGTCATCGTCTTCATTCTTTTAAATCCTGTCTTCTCCAACTTTCAACAAAAATTGAGAATAGCCGCCTTCTCCCTCTCTCAATCGCATATTCGTCTCCAATTGAAACTTGGTGAAAAGTGTCCACAAGTAGGATTTCTTGATGCAGGAATTTTCAACATCAGCATCATTTTCCCTTTTCACTACAGGAAAGAGTTGTAGAAAATCGCCACAACAAATGGTAAGAATCCCACTAAAAGGCTGAGTGTTGCCGCATACATCTCGAGGAGTTCTGTCCACCGCTTCGAAGCTCTCCTTACTAATCACCGGGCACTCATCCCAAACAATAAGTTTCACTTGCCTCATCAAACCTGCCGTCTTGGAGTTCTTGTCGACGTTACAGAATGTATCCTTGGACACTTGCATCGGTGTCTTGAATCGAGAATGTGCAGTTCTTCCACCAGGCATTAATGTAGCTGCTATCCCAGAGGATGCTACAGCAATAGCAACATCACCTTCCCCTCTAACTCTGGAGAGGTTCAAATTGGTGATAAATGTTTTTCCCATTCCTCCTGGTGCATCAATGAAAAACATTGAAGGAAGCTTCTTTTCAAGCAGTTGCACACCTGGCCATACTGCTCTCTGCTCAGCCTTCAGCAGAGGCTCATTCTCCCCAACACATTCCTGTTGTTCAGTTCCTATTGTATTGCAATTCCTGCAGTAATTCTGGATTGTCACCATCAAGGTGCATCCTTGCATTTCTTGGTTGTGGCAAATGAAACCATTGTTTTGTTGTGATTCTCAATCTTGTCCTGAATATACAACAGAGCCTGATCATGATGCCTTTCATCAATCATGGTATTAGGATCACTGATTGATCTCGTTCTCCGTTCCCTTTCAAGGTAATCTTCAGATATCGAATTCTTGGAGCGATCTCATAATTGTTGAGGATTGTTGTTCTCGGTTTTCGGCAGCAAATCAACAAACACATCTCTCATTGCACTGGGGAGTCTTGTCCTGTCAGCATCTTCCATTGTTTGTTTCCAATGGTCTTCAGTCTGCAACAAACCTCTTTCTCTGCAGAAATCGTTGAAGGAAGGATGAATTCCTCCATCATGTGTCTTCAATGAATTGAAGGGTACTGGCCCTTTTACGTGATGGAGAAGCAGTCTCAAGTAGTAGAGGTCATCACACCTTGGAGAGATGGTATACACTCGTCCCAGAACGTTGGCTTAAAAAATACCTGGATGATCTTCCACTCTCTTCCCAACCTTCCTTCATTGCTATCTCCTATTGTTCCATGTGTAAAATCGGGGAACATCGGCATAGTACAGTGTTCCTGCAAATGGCTCTTGAGAACACGCCATGAATTCAGTTCAAGTCATTCTCGCGATATCATGATGAATCTCCCGCTGAACAGCATCAACTCTGATGACAAGTCGTCGTTCTTGCGGTAGATGTACCTGGAGTCGAGGGAGAGCGGGGTATCTCTCATGAGTCGTAAATCCAAGGATTGATGCCACTGCTTCTGATGGACCAATGTATCTGCCAGTCAAGTACTTTGTAATTTTGTCATTCCTGTTAACTCCAAAAACGGCTTGATCACTCCCCTTCAAGGTGTACTTGATCACATATTTGACTGACTTTACAGAGGAGCATATCTAAACGTTGATGTGACATTTGAGCAACTTCAACAGTTGGGCATTATAGGGCACCACCCAATCAGAAGTAATGTTGATTCCGGCGTCCCTCTTGATGTCCCTGAAATCCTCCCATGCCTGGAGATCTTCTCCTGTACAGAGAATATGAATCATTTCCACACCTTGTGCTATCGAAAAATGGCCTTGGGAATCTCTTACTGCATCTTCCATCCTTCCAACATGGAGAGATGTGGTTGCAGTACGGTCCATGAATCATATGCTTGAGTACCAAATCATGCAGCTCAGGATCTACTTGGGGTGGAAGATTGCAACTTTCACGTGGTCCGCCCTATTTCGACGAATGCCCTCAACCCGGCGTGCACAATCAAATAAGATCAAATAGAACAAGTCGTCCTGCAACTTTAGGCTGTGCATGCCATACGCAAGAGGAAGAAGAAGAAGAAGAAGAAGGATCTACTTGCGGGCCTGGTATTTCAGCTTGCACAAATCTGTCAGAATGTTTTGGTCTTGGCTTACTCATTTCCTCAAGGGACAGCAGACAGTGCAAATGAGGCAGGTCTCTCCTCTGATTTTCCACAGTCAAGATGAAAGCTATACAGTTGCCAAAGAGGCCATGTGGTCCAATGAGGTACTTGATGAATAGCTTTCTTTTCAGATTGAATATTTTTGCAATCTAGTCTGGTCTATCACACGTTTATGAAAGAGGCACTGTCGCATCTCACTCCATTTCGGATCGCAAGTCATCGTAATGAAGAATGAAGCATTGCCATACTTCTGAACGTACGTCATGGCATCCTGGCATCGTTCCATCATGTATCTTGGTCCACCGACAAATGTCGAAGAGAGGATGATGCGCTTTACGATGTTTTCCAAACCATCATTATCGTTTAATGCATCCGTGAAGCCATTGTAAGTTGTTGATCTCAACTATGCTTTATTCATGCGAATGTAATTGAGCCTATCACCCTCAATCTTAGCTGCCATGTCAATGACATATTGATTTGCAGACCTCCTCTTCTTTCTTTCAAGACAATGTGCCATGAAGTTGCCTCAGGGTCATTATCGTTTGCTATTATGATGGAAACTTCATTGGCAATTTGTGTGTTAAACCGCCTTTCATGTTCCAAAGCTGGCCGATGAACTGGATGAATGATGATTGATGCCTCTGGTAAATCTTCAATTCTTTCCTTTGCCATTTTAAGTGATTGAATGTAAGAGCTGTTTTGTCTTATCAAGTTTTCAAGCATTGCAACAATTTCCATTTGAATACCAGCATTTTGCAGTATACCCATTCGCAATTCAATGCTATCTTGGGGGTCCATAAAATAGATCTGCAAGAATCGACTTTGTTGGTCTAGGTGAGGCATCAATGAACCAAGGTAATGATGAATCTTGCCTTGGATGATCACGGAAGGATTCCAACCAGGTGGCACCACTTCCTTGGCACCGAATGACATCAGTTGAAAGCGACAGTTGTATTGTCTAATATTCTTTCTGAACTCATTTGCTTATGGTGTCAAATGTATACAATCTCATGAGTTCATCATGCGGTGCCTGCAGAGGAGCAATGTTCATCTGACCCTCCATGCAGCCAATGTTGGCAGTTTCTCCAGAAAAATGGTATGCTCGACACTGAGGGCAAACCTTGGTCATCAGCAGAACGATTTCTCCTTGAGAGTTGTGCATTTCGTCTTGTTGTATCTCTGACCCGCTGTTCAGCCAGTCTGCTAGTTCTTTCATCTCCCATCTCTTAATCCCTTCTTCTTTGCGTTCTTTCCCGTTGATCCTCGAGATGTTCAGTTGTTTCTTGTTGTGTCTCTTCACCCCTTCTTCTTTGCGTTCTTTCTCGTTGATCTGCGAGGCGTTGAGTTCTCTCTTGTTGCGTCTCTTGTACCCTTCTGCTCGTGCTGCTTCTCGACGTCCCTTTGTGTTATTCCTTGACCATCCTGCAGTGCTTTTTTTCCTTATTCTTCGCATTAAGTTAAAAAAGCAGCCTAAACACAATTTCAGTAAACCACCACTGGCCCCGTTTTCTCCAGCAGCGATGAAGTTGTCCAGCTGGGGCTGTTGGGGGGGGGGATGAAGCTTGTACTTTGGGAGGTGGGGGGGGGGGGGGGGGGGGGGGGGGGGGGCTCAGGGTGACAGGTGGAGGACTTGAAGCAGGGGGCGGCGGCTTGATGTAGGGCTTGAAGCGGGGGCTATCGGTGGGGGGGGCGAGCGTCCTGGAGGGAGGGGGGGGAAGCTTTGAAGTCGGGGGGGGGGGGGGGGGGGGGGGGGGATTTCTGGAGCCGGGGGGGGGGGTGGCAGCCGGTCCTGGAGCCGGGGAGGGGGTGATGCAGCCTGGAGCCGGGGAGAGGTGATGTCCTGGAGCTGGGTGGGGCTTGATACGTGTGCTCTCAGGGGTGGGGGGTGGGAGCGAGCGTCCTGGAAGCAGGAGAGGGGGAGGGAGAGGCCGAGGGTATCTGGCGCGGCCTCTCCCCACCCCCGTTCCCCGCACCGGCTCCATCCCCAGCCCATGGCCCGGGGGAGGCCAGAAATTGAAATAGAAGCAAACTTACCCATGGAGCCCTCGGGTCACCGTTGTTACTGGAAAAAAAGATGGCGGTTTGAAATTCTTGAAAGGCCCCAACTGCGCAGGCACAGTTGAGGACCAGTGGGGTGTCCTTTGTGATGTCTGTCAAGTAAAAATGGCAAATGGGGACAGGGCAAGGGAGGTGGGGTAATGGGGGCAGGGCAAGTGGGATGGGCAATGGGTGGGGACAGGGCAAGTGGAGGTGCTGTTTTATTTTTTTTAAGTTTAAATGTCAATAACTTATAAAATATCCCATCATCTGAACGAAACGTGTTTAATTTACATCACAGCACAATGTTGAGTAAGGTGGGCCAAAAATTGTAACGTTATCTTGCGCAAATATAGATACAAACAAACAAACAGGCAAACAAACAAGATGAGAGTTTTAGTAATATAGAGATGGGTGGTTGATGTTGGGCAAATATGAAATCAACTAAAGGAATTGTTTCCATATTATAAAACATTAATTCTCTCTCACTCTCCTCTCTGTGTCTCTCATTCTTTCTCTCTCACTATTAATTCAAACTATTTCTATGTAATTTTGAGTCTTTCTAGAAATTTAGTTGGGCAAATCCAGTGAATCAGACTGGGCATGACTTTTGTACCAATCATGTACAAGGTGACACCATTCTTTGTAAAATGTGCCTTTAAGTTCATGCAGGGCAAGTTAACAAAGTTGTGCGGGGAGTGAGCGGTGCAGGCTGCTCTGAGGTCACCACATCCTCACAAAACAACACATGGTTAGGAACCCTGTACTGTTAGCCCCATGCTTACTATTCATCCTATGGACTTCAAGAAATTACTATTCTCTACTCTACTGAATTTAAAAGAAAGTTAGATGGAGCTCTAGGGGCTAGCGGAATCAAGGGATATGGGGAGAAGGCAGGCATGGGTTATTGATTGTGGATGATCAGCCATGATCACAATGAATGGCCGTGCTGGCTCGAAGGGCCAATGGCCTACTCCTGCATCTGTTTTCTGTTTCTATGAGATAAACTGGTGTGGATCTGGTCAATAGTTCCCTTGGGGTAAACATCAGAAAAATCACCAGTAATATCCCAGAAATGAACAAGCAATTTACAAATTGGTTCTGATTTCTAGACTCACTGTTCGATTGCCCCAAGCACTCTCTGATAATAAAACCTGAAAAGCTTAATTGCAGAGATTTGGGAGGGAATTTTCGGGGATGCAAAACATGATATAAATCTTATGTAGTAAATGAGAAATTCATGTTCCCAAGGAAGAAGAGAACTCAGGAGGGGAGTATAAAGTTAAAAAAAATGTACACTCTCTAAAATTCCAGACACATGGGCAAGAAATTAAATTGTACTGGTTTACACGTCCCTCAGTAGCAGGTGACCGAGCAGCTCTCATCCTTTCTATTTAGGAACCGTTCGGGATATTGGTAGCTTCAAGTTGCATTTAAAAAGGATTAATTTTCCCTTTCCTGTTATGGCGAGCTGCTGTGTTTGAAATGGAAATGTTTGCTGTGGTCTGCGTTCATTAATTTCTGCCTCTCCTCATGACCTCGCGAGGTTGCAAACGATGCTAACTTTCAAACCGCCGCTGAACCAGTTATTTTGCGGCGACTCAAACAGATGTAAACTTTTACAAACACTTTAGAAAGTAATTCAGCAAGTTTGTCCTTGCTGCAGCAATGAACAGCTGACAGGGAAAATGTCTAATTAGTGTAATTGCAAATTCCACCAGGTGGCGCCGTCAGCGATGGCAGCCTCACCAACAGTCTGTCTGTCTTTTTTGTGCGTTTTAAAAGTATGTGTTACTGTTCTCTGGTATGTTTTATGTTTGTGGGGGGGGTTTGGGGGAATTTGTTTTCAACCTCTTACCTTGCCGGAGCTGCGATTGTTTTCTGGATCATATCTCCGGTCGCTCTTCGGCCTAACATCAAGGAGCTGGTGTCTTTGCTCGAGACTGACTTTGAACCCCACTGTGGGGCCTGTGATCCCTTGCCTGATCGATGCTCCATTGTTTCCTTGTCTTCTTTCTAAATGGCTTACCCCTTATTCTTAAACTGTGACCCCTGGTTCTGGACTCCCCCAACATCGGGAACATGTACCCTGCCTCTAGCATGTCCAAACCCTTAACAATCTTAGATGTTTCAATAAGATCCCCTCTTATCCTTCTAAACTCCAGAGTGTACAAGCCCAGCTGCTGCATTCTCTCAGCATATGACAGTCCCGCCATCCGGGAATTAACCTTGTAAACCTAAGCTGCACTCCCTCAATAGCAAGAATGTCCTTCCTCAAATTAGGGGACCAAAACTGCAAATAATACACCAGGTGTGGTCTCACGAGGGCCCTGTGCAACTGCAGAAGGACATCTTTGCTCCTATACTCGATTCCTCTTGTTATAAAGGCCAACATGTCATTCACTTTCTTCACTGCCTGCTGTACTGCATGCTTACTTTCATAGATTGATGAACAAGGACCTCCAGATCCCGTTGTACTTCCCCTTTTCCCAACTTGATGCCATTTACATAGTAATCTGCCTTCCTGTTTTTGATACCAAAGTGGATAGCCTCACATTTATCCACATTAAACTTCATCTGCCATGCATCTGCCTACTCCCCCAACCTGTCCAAGTCACCCTTCATTCTCATAGCATCCTCCTCACAGTTCACACTGCCACCCAGTGTTGTGTCATCTGCAACTTTGCTAATGTTACTCAAAATTTCTTCATCCACAATCATTGATGTATATTGTAAATAGCTGCGGTCCCAGCACCGAGCCTTGCGGTACCCCACTAGTCATTACCTGTCATTCTGAAAGGGACCCATTAATCCCTACTCTTTGTTTCCTGTCTGTAGCAATGTTACAAAATTTTGAGATTTAAAAAATCAAGTCTGCAATTTATCCCATCAGATAAAGCATAACAATAAGTTTAATTTGACACCTAATTCACTCTCATATCTCAAGTAATAAAAATGTTATGGCCATTTTCATACTCGGAAATTAGCATCTTGTTCCCTATTGATTTTCTATGGACATAACAAAAAAGCTGTGATCATAACCTTCTTAAAAATTAAGAGAACTGAATGAAATTTTCAGTTATCATAGATTGAACCATTCTGAAACAAATATAAAATAATCTTACTTGGATGACCTGAAATTAAAGCATATAATTAGTTAGTTACCCAATTGTAGCTAATTTCAAACTTCAATTACTAGATCTAAACTTCTATCCATTTCTTAATAAATGATTAACATTTTTAAATAGCCTAAGTGTCCAAATAATATTCACAAATAATTCACAATAAAACATGATTTTTAAATCTCATTTACATTCATTTATAGGCCAAATGGAAGGCATTTAGTGTTCAATTGCTGTAAATTAAAGTCCGTTTAAATCAGCTTTCTAGTGGGATCCTGTGAACGCGCTGGTTTAGAACGTTCACATTGCGCTGGATTTGTGCCCTCAAATGCCCAGAAAAATACTGCGGGATATAAAGAGCCCAAAATGAGCTACTCGCTATAGAAAACTTTATATACAGGGTTCTTAAGAAGCCCCTTTTAATGTAAAAATAAGGTACATACCTTTAATTGTTTGCTTTATAAAACCCTGGGGCTGCGAGAGGTCGCGGGTTTAGAGAGTGATTTTTAAACTACTATAACTATTATACAAGGCCATAAAAACTAATAATACCTTTTGCGACGGGGTCTTTCAGCGATTTTCCGTTAATGATTTACTAGGCTGAATATTTTCGATTGGAACAGCCTAGTAAAAATCGCGTTTTAAACCCGCCCCCTCTAAACAGCGCCAAAATCACACACACGGGGCTGGGACAGATTCTCAACGACGATTCAGGTAGGTTTTGTAACATACCTACTGTCTGCCAACCAATTTTTTATCCATGTCAGCACTCTACCCCCAATACCATGTGCCCTAATTTTGCCCACTAATCTCCTATGTGGGACCTTATCAAATGCTTTCTGAAAGTCCAGATACACTACATCCACTGGCTCTCCCTTGTCCATTTTCCTAGTTACATCCTCAAAATATTCCAGAAGATTAGTCAAGCATGATTTCCCCTTCGTAAATCCATGCTGACTCGGACCGATCATTGTTACTGCTATCCAAATGTGCGGCTATTTCATCTTTTCTAATTGACTCCAGCATCTTCCCCACCACCGATGTCAGGCTAACTGGTCTATAGTTTTCTCTCTCCCGCCTTTCTTAAAAAGTGGGATAACATTAGCTACCCTCCAATCCACAGGAACTGATCCTGAGTCTATAGAACATTGGAAAATTATCACCAATGCATCCACATTTTCTAGAGCTACTTCCTTAAGTACCCTGGGATGGAGGCCATCAGGCCCTGGGGATTCATCAGCCTTCAGTCCCATCAGTCTACCCAGCACCATTTCCTGCCTAATGTGGATTTCCTTCTGTTCCTCTGTCACCCCAGATCCTCTGGCCATCAGGAAGATTGTTTGTGTCCTCCTCAAGCAGTCAGGGAGTGAATTCCAGTTATCCACATTCCCAATTATCCTAAAAACAAATCTTCACCTTCTCTCTAGTACCCCGGACACACTCCCTGTTTGAACTGTTGCCGTCAGGCAGACGGTACAGATCTACAAGGACAAGGACAAACAGACTCAAAAACAGTTTTTACCCCACTGCTTAAAGGCACTAAATGTAGCCGCCAAGGAACGCAGGGGCGATACAGACTAAGGGACTGTGGTAACTGTGAAATCGACAGAAGGATGGAGGGTTGGGTGTGCATGCGTGCTGTGTTCGTGATATTTATTTAGTTGTTTATCTTTATTATTTTACCGTGTATGTATCGTTAGCTTTTAGAAATGTTTGAATGCTGCACATTTCGTTGTACATGGTCCATGTTACAATGACAATAAAGAAACTATTCTACTATTCTATTTTAAATCTGTGTTCCATAGACTCTGGGCTGCTCAGCTCAGGGAATAAAAAGAACTATTTACTTTCCCTTCATAATTTTATACAGTTCAATTAAGTCTTCCCTCAAACCTCCTCTGCTTCCCAGGGATGTGCAGAGAATGGTGGAATACAGGCATAGGAGAATGACTATTAACTTGACATCATGTTATCAACGTTATGGGCTGAAGAGCCTGTTCCTGTGCTGGGATGTTCTATGTTCTAAAACACCCTGGTTTATCCAATATGGACCCCACAGCTGCAGTTTTTTTTTTTAGCTCCAGCAAGAACTTCACAAAAAAAGAAACTGCACACCCCCCCCCCCCCCCCCCCCCCCCCCCCCCCCCCCCCCCCCCCCCCCCCCCTCTCCCCAGTTCAGTCCCATTATTACTGGCTATCTTTCATTTTAATCATGAGCAGAACTGAATGCAGATAGACACAAAATGCTGGAGTAATTCAGCGGGACAGGCAGCATCTCTTGATAGGATGAATGGGTGATGTTTCGGGTCGAGACCCTTCTTCAGACGTCTGGGCTGAGTTACTCCAGCATTTTGTGTTTAAACCAGCATCTGCAGTTCCTTCTTACACAGAACTGAATGCAGTCAGGTTTAAGGTATGAAATTGACCTGAAATTGATGCTCCCTCTTCACATCTCAGTGCTCCAGTTTATGCTCTGCGGTAATCTTGCAGGGCTGAGCAGGCATTCAGCTGCATGAAGGACTGCCTGCCCACACTCCTTAAAGAGACCATCAATTACCTTTGCTGGTCTGCTGGGTGATGTGATGTCTCTGGGTGTTGGTACATTTCTTTGTTGCCTTATGCACCAACAACGAAACAATGACATTCTTCATTGCAGCAGCTTTACAGTAATGTGTGCATGTGCCTGTTAAACTGCTGAAAGTAAAGATGTGGAAGTAAAGATTCCAGGCCCCCATAGACAGCACCTAAGGTCAGGATTGAACCCAAGTCATTGGTGCTGTGAGATAGCAGCTCGACTATCCGTTGCACTGTTCTTAGGCTGGAGCAGTGACACCTCCCTCATGACATCAAAGATCCGTCTGGAAGCCTTCGTTACATAGAACATTAAACAGTACAACACAGCAATATGCCCTTCGGCCTACAATGTCCATGCCGAACATGATGCCAAGAAACTAATCTCCACTGCGTGCACAATCCATCCTGCTCCATGTTCTACATATCAATGTGCCTATCTAAAAGCCTCTTAAATGCTACTATCATATCTGCCTCCACCACCACTCTTGACAGCACGTAACAAATACCCACAACTCTCGGTGTAAATAAAACGCCATTCACATCTCCTTTAAAATTTTCCCCTCCCGTCTTACATCTACTGTATGCTCTCAAATCTTTATTATTTCCACTTTGGGATGAAGGTTCTGACTTTGGACTTTAGAGATATAGCATGGAAACAGGCCCTTCAGCCCACCAAACCCACGCCCTCTACACCCAATCACCCTGTAGACTAGCACTATCTTACACGCTGGGGACGATTTACAATTTACAGAAACCAATTAACCTACAAACTTGTAGATCTTTAGAGTGTGGGAGGAAACCGGAGCACCTGGAGGAAACCTTGGCTTTTACAAGGAGAACGTGCAAATTCTGTCCAAACAGCACCCTTAGTCAGGACGAACCCAGGTCTCTGACGCTGTAAGGCAGCAACTCCACTGCTTCACCACTGTGCAGCACATGAGGCACAGTTCAAGAAGATGCTACTTCACTGATAATACTCCTGCAATATGTAGTGACTCCAGACAGTCATTTTACAATTGGCATCCTGTAATTGGAACATTCGCTGGTATTCCCCCATATTTGTCAACACTTAGACGTCTGCCCTCCTTATTCAAATTCCTTTGATTTGATCCCTTTACTGTCAAGTGGAAGATCTAAAGGGAAGGCCCAAGAGGAACTATTTCAGCGCATCTGTCATGTATTAACAACTAAAATGGGTCCTTCCATGTGCCTCCAAGAAAATTCTAACTGATAATGTTCATGGTCCCATCCGGTGACAAAGATAGGATGAATTGTTTGGCCACTCCTGCACCTTTTTGTAAAGTCCCATTTGCTTCACTGGTGCCCTACTGGGAAATCTGCCCGGATAATTAGGGCGACAAGGTGACGCAGCTGGTAGTGCTGCTATTTCGCAGCACCAAAGATCTGGGAACAATCCTAACCTCAAGGTGCTGTCTGTGTGGAGTTTATATGCTCTCCCTGTGACCGCATGGGTTTCCTCCGGGTGCTCCGGTTTTCTCCTAAACCACAAAGACGTGTGGGTTTCAGATTAAATGGCCTCTATAAATTGCTCCTAGTGTATGGGGAGTGGGTGTGAAAATGGGATGACATGGAACTAGTTTGATCAATGGATGGTGTGGACTAGACAAGGTGCTGCCGGCCCCGATGGCATCCCTGGCCGGGTGCTTCGGGCATGTGCTGGACAACTATCCCCAGTCCTCGCCGACATTTTCAATCTCTCACTGGCCCAGGGTGTTGTCCCCACTTGCCTCAAGACATCAACCATCGTGCCAGTGCCCAAACAGTCAGCCACAGGGAGTCTCAACGATTTCCGCCCAGTGGCACTCACCCCTGTCATTGCAAAGTCATGTTTGAGCAACTGATCTTGGCTCCCTCCAAAGCCTGCCTCCCCCCCAAACTGGACCCCCATCATGTTTGGCCTACCGGACCAACAGGTCTACAGAGGACGTCATATCGGCGGCCCTACACTCTGCCCTGACCCACCTTTGTAACTCCTACATCATTGCTGTTCATTGATTTCAGCTCTGCCTTTAAACCGTCATCCCAGCCAGCTTGATCACCAAACTCAGTGGACTTGGCATCTCCACCTCCCTCTGTAACTGACATTGGACTTCCTCACTAACAGACCACAGTCTGTTAGGGATAACCTCACCTCCTCCACTATAACAAGGTGAACACCGGAGTGCCACAGGGCTGTGTGCTCAGTCCTCTCCTCTACTCCCTCTTTTCACCCACGACTGCATCCCAAAGTACGGATCCAACGCCATTATTAAGTTTGCTGACAATACCACGGTAGTAGGACTGATCAGCGACAACGATGAGTCAGCCTACAGGGATGAGATCCAGCACCTGACCACCTGGTGTGCCGACAATAACCTCATCCTCAACTCAAAAAGATGGTGAGGATTATTGTCGACTTCAGGCAGACCAGAGGAGGCAGTCTTACCGCCATCCATATCAACGGGACTGAGGTTAGCGCGTCTCCAGATCCAATTCCTCGGAGTGCATATCTCGGAGGACTTGTCCTGGTATCAAACACCTCCTAGCTGATCAAAAAAAGGCACAGCAGCGCCTTTTACTTCCTTAGGAGGCTCAGAAGCTCCCACCTGTGATAAATGTCAGATCCTGACCAACCTTTACCGCTGTACCATAGAGAGTATCCTGACCACCTGCTTCATTGTATGGTTGTAGCATAATTTCTGCTGCGGATACTAAATTAGCACTATTCAACTAATAATACTTAAAAAACCGCGCAGCACACATCATCGGTGCCCCGCGCTCCCTGCCATGGATGCCCTCCACCGAAAACGGTTGTCTGAGACGGGCTGGGAAGATCATCAAAGACCCCTCACACCTAAAATTTTTGGAAGGCCCTTTGCCCTCCTCCCATCAATGTGGATTATGTAAAGGAGCCTCAGGAGACGTACCAGCAGGATGAGGAAAAGCTTCTATAACAAACACAACTTTTTGCTGAACTCGGAGTCCCGACGATAGATTTTCTCTGGTCCCTCCGTCCCCCATTGTTTAATTATTCTGTATTTATTGATTATTCTGTATCTTCCCTCTTTCTATTTTTTTGTTTTCTTTATGTACAACTACTACGGACTGACGCAAAACTGCATTTCGTTGTACTGATACTTGTATTTTGTGCGATGACATTAAAGTTGAATTGAATTGAATAGTGGGGCGAATAGTCTGTTCCTTAACTATATCTTTCAATCAATATTCTGGCATGTATGTTACTCCAGATCCAATGGAATCAACTCCTAAGCCCAGAGCAACCTATAGCTATTAAACATTTTCAAATCTTTTCAAAATTTAGTTAATTTTGTGATATAAGAAACTTTGCATCGAACCTTGGTTACAGCAAGTCCAACAAACAGGAATGTGATAATGGCCAGATAATCTTGTTTTACTTGGTCGTGCTGACTGCGGGATAGATATTGATTATCATAAACATTGATAAACAGCAGTACCCAGTGCATTACTTTCAAAATAACTTTATGTGGAATTTTACAATTTGACTCCAATTTAAAGCGTCTTCCAACAGTAAATGACTCTGTTAGTATTGAGCAGGTACATCAACGTGGATTCTTATAATCACATCTTCAGATCTGAGGTGGGGCTTGAACTCACAATATTCTGACTCGGATCAGAGTTCTGCCAATTGAGAGATAACCGGCATTGAATATAAACTGAGATAGCAAGGGAGCAGGATAAAATGTTTCCAGTTTTTATTTTTAATTTAGAAATTTTGAATGGCTGGGGTAATACTGTTTTTTATTTTTAAATTGTAATTGTTTTTATTTTATTGTCAGCGGATGCCAAGTTTCTTATATCACAACATTAACTAAAACAAAGCGAAACAGGATAGGACAGATTTGGAGGGATATGGACCAAGCGCAGGCAGGTGGGACTAGTGTAGCTGGGAGATGTTGGCCAGTGTGGGCAAGTTGGGTAGAAGGGCCTGTTTCCACGCTGTATCACTCTATGACTCTAATCAAATATTCTAGCCCGAGGCATTGTGGAGTTTATTGTGTAGGAAGGAACTGCAGATGCCGGTTTAAACTGAAGATAAACACAAAAAGCTGTAGTAACTCAGCGGAACAGGCAGCATCTCTGGAGAGAAGGAATGGGTGACATTTGGGTAGGGTCTGAAGAAGGGTCTCGACTGATTTACTCCAGCTTTTTGAGTCATTGTGTCTGCCAGCACTTTAAGAGTTAAATTACATGTTGCTTTGTTGGCATTCAGAGCGATTACTTTGTACTCTATGAATTATAGACCATTTTCAACCAGTCTAATGAACACAATGATTTATCAGCAGCCATAGAATTAACAACACTGGGGAAAACAGTGTAGTGTGAACATTTTGTATAAGGAATATTTAAAATTTTAATGTTCATGTAAATGAATGAATAATAATTCTTGTAATTGAGAGCAACTTCATTGTATTCAGAAATAATGACCATTATCAACTATTTACTGGTACCTACAACTCCAGCACAGCAAGGTAAAACATTTTTTAAACATTGTTCATTTAATAAATTAAAGCAAACCAGACATAATTTCCTGGGACAAATCATATCAAACAATGTTATGGTTTATAGAGAATAGTATAATACTTTCGATAAAATCCCATTTCAATTAACCATTAGAGAGTCTCTTTCATCAATATGTAGATGGTAGATAAGATGTTTGCAGTAGCCACGTACAGAGTGAAATTCATGTTGAAAGGTTTTCAGCAATCGTGAATTCTCAGCTAAAATTCGTAACTGAGCTAAAGGGTACCTGCCAGTGGTGGAAAGTAGTTTGAAGAGAGGGGTTATTCATATGGACCAAAAGAAGGAGGAATGAGTTGCCACTGACACAATAGCTTAAAAGGGACAGGCATGGGGCGCAGTGAACAAAGTGGGAACAACGCAGCTCCAAATGATTCAATGCAGATATAAAGCAAGTATCGTATTTACTGTGTGGAGTTTAATTTTGTCACAGGCAGCTGATACTGGAAGGCTATTATATTATTATTTATGTCTTGCATTGTTTGTCTGCTTTTTAACTAATTTAGTAAAGCATGTATATTTCAAACCTCGATCAAATAAGGATGTTAATCTTTCACTGCCAATTTCACACCTAATTCTGCATTATTCTTCTTAATGGCTGCTTCAACTCTTAACCCGTGTAGCATTAGAATTGCCTT